>NC_140811.1:4020000-4067500 GCF_050613455.1 Vespa mandarinia | reverse complement strand
AGAAAAAGAAAAATCTTTAACGAATAACAGATGAAACATCTATATTTATCTTTCTCTTCGTACACGTATATAAAAATAATCAAAGAACATATCGCATGTGTTCGTTCGAAAACGCATCACGCATTTTATCGTTCTTCCTGACCTCCTTCTAGGAAACGTTCGTGACGGTGTTCGCGTGCGGCACGCTCGATTTTTAAATATTACATCTTATGTGACGAGGCCATAAAAGAAATCCTTTAACCGTCTATTATTATATCCATTATTCCCATCAAAATCCAAAAGACAAAGATTTCTTGCGTTACATTAATCGCTTCATTAATAGAAAATGACATTAATAGAAAAGAGATCTTTGATTTTTTATCAATTTAAATAATATAATATTTTACGAAATTATAATAATCTTAAAGGAATGATAATGCGATAAAAGATATTGATCTTATACGAAATTATATCGATTTGTTTTGAGACATAATATTGATAATAATAATAATAATTATTATCAAAATGACGTTTATCAACAATAATGTAAATTACAGAATCACCATACCTCTTGTCTCTTGTCAAATGTTAAAACCCACATCGGTCGTTATCCGCAAGTATATAAACGAACATTTTAATTGCTTTGGCCTTGATGGGACGAGTAATAGGATCGGTGTATATGTTGAAAGCGGAAACATCGAGAGGCTTATTAATGACGGCGGTAATATTCAGAACACGTGGATTACGATCATTCTTGTTGACCGTTAAAACCGTTGGTCCGTAAATATGCGAGCTCGTGCGGGATCGTTAACAAACGGGTAATACATAACGTTGGCCTTGAAAATGAAACAAGATGAAAAAGAAGATGATTTCGAATGAAACGAGCTGCACCGAATGACTCTTTCTACGATATTTTCTTCTCTTTGTTCTTTAGTCTTTTTTTTTTGTTTTTTGTTTTTTGTTTTTTATTTTTTTTTATTCTTTTTTTTTTTTTTTTTTTTTTTGAACCCTTCAAGAGCATGATAAAATTAGCAGGTAGGATCGAAGAAATGTTTATGCGTCGGCGGTGATGCGATCGCCGACGAGTGGGATCGACTGTAAGTCGAGCGAGCAAGCAAGAAAATAAAAGAGTACCTACACTACCTAGCGTTGTACTCTACCTCTACTTATACTTGTCCCTGGCCTTGAGAAACACATACTTCTCCGCCGATACGATGGCCTTTGTTCAAGACTACACGGCGCAACATACAGGCATTTATCCTTTTGGTAAAAGACACTTAGCTCGATGATGAGAAAGGACATGGAGAGAAACATGAACAAACCAGCTGTGAATTTAAAGAATTCTTTATGGGCCAAGATGGTTCTCAAACCTGTTAGACAGCTCATTCTAGATATCTAAAAATCTACAAAGTGTAAACACGTGCTCTTTTAGTCGAGATGTTACGAGTCAAATGAGCAATCAAACGAGATATCTTTAAATTTGATGGAAAGAAATCTTCGTATAATATCTTTATTCAAACATTATACAATAGAAATAGCAATTAGTATAATAAAACTTTTATGAGCATTCTACTTATTCTTTATTGATCCACGTATTTCGTATCTGAATTTTTTATTCAGAATTAGAAACGATGTTGAAGTTTTACTTGGTGCGAACACGATGTTGACGATGACATCCTGTAGAAGGGAGGTGGTAGACAAACGGCGCATTAAATATCAAGCTGACATCTACATAAACTCAATAATTGCGCTGGCCTTGGGAATCTCAAGTTCTCTCTCTCTCTCTCTCTCTCTCTCTCTCTCTCTCTCTCTGTCTCTCTCTCTCTTTCTCTCTCTTAAGCGAACACGGTTCAAGCAACTCGCCTCAGCGACCGCATCGAACGTCAAATTTATCCCCCCACGAGAAGAGTCGAAGGACGAGACGATCCTGCGGCGCCATTTAAGAAATGTTCGTCCTGCGTGTATAATACCTGACCGGATATCACGAATACGATGATCCTAGAAAGAAAATTACGAAAGATTTCTTTTTCTTTTTTCTTCTTCTTCTTCTTTTTTTTTTTTTTCTTTTTTTTTTTTCTTTTTTTTTTCCTTTAAAAGATTTTTATTAACACAACCGAGCCGAGATAAGAAGGAAAAATATTTAAATGGAAAAAGAAAATGAAGGAAATATGGTTAAAAGGAAGGATAAAAGAAAAAGGATATTGGAACGTAACTACGGCAATATAAAGTAACATCGATGCATCTGAGACATGTGTTCCATGAAACGAGGCGCAATTAGAGACGATAAGTTGCAATATGTGAATATTTACGATATACATAACACGCCAATTTTATTCGAATATATTGGTATCCTTTAGGATAGGAGGAGGTGAGGGTAGATAATAAACGTCGATACTTAATAACGTAATAATCTCATTGATATAAAGTTAAGAGTTCGGAAGGTTTATATTGCTCTCGATTATATCGATAGATATTTAATTTCATATATTTAATTTATAATCATACAAATCAAATAATACATTATTATATTTCATTCGTCCGATATTCAAATATATAAATCTGATATTATATTATAAAGCGACCCTAGAAAGAAATTAATCGGGGTTTTTTTTTCTTTTTTTTTTCTTTTTTTTTTCTATTTTTATTTTTAAATCTATCTCTTTTTCAAACCACCCGTCGAGAATAGAAATACACGCGTGAAGAAGAGGAGAAGGAAGAGGAGGAGGAAGAGGAGCGAGAGGAGAAGAAGAAAGAAGAGGACAGATGAAGAAAGATGGAGATGAGAAAGAGAAAGATGGAAAACAAGAAAAAAGAAGGGAAAGAAAAAAGAAAAAGGAAAAAAGAAGAACAGAGCAATCCGTTTTATTCGCGAGACAAGAACCTGAAGATCGTTGACACGAAGTACGCCTTCGAGGGATACCTCGAAGTCGTGACCAAACGTCGGAATGGAGTTATCGGCTATGAACGGGCTGCCAGAGAAACGTCCTGCACAAGCGCGCCGGATCTCGCAGGCGTAAATTGGTCGAAGGGGGGGATCGTTTTATTACGAGGTGCTGCGGGAAAAGGAGAGAATACAGAGGAGAAGGACCGAAAGATCTCGAAGCTCACAGCTTGCTTCGCGACTTCTTTCTCTCTCTCTCTCTCTTTCTCTCTCTCTCTCTCTTTTTCTCTCCATCTCTTTCTTTTCTCTTCTCGGCCACTCGTGTTCTTGCTCACGCCCGTTCTTAGTCGAGACGTCCCTTCGTACCTTGGCATACCATGGGCAAACCATACCAAACCGTGGCACTCGATATCGTGCCTTCTACCCAGGAATCTCGTTCGTTCGTGACCAGTGGTTCTCTCTGCGTGAGTCAACGATAATCGAGAAGAAAGATATGACGAATATTCACGATATACTCGATGTCTCGTACTTCTTCAATACGTTCTCTTAAATCGACATCCTCGCACGCGTATGAGTCTGTAGTCGTTCTCTCTCTCACTCTCTCTCTCTCTCTCTCTCTCTCTCTCTCTCGTATGTATATACGATAGGTAATAAGTAAATCAATATTTCTTTCTCTTCAGGAATCTTTATCACGAAATATGGTATAAGCTTGAAAAATATTGTTGTTGTATTAACTGAAGTCAAGAATCAAGAAAGAAAGAATGAAAAAAAAAAAAGAAAAAAAAAAACAACGTTTGCTTACATACATTTACATAGAAAATCTTTACAAATCTTCGATATTCTTTCCGATGAAAGGATTAACATGCATACGTTAAGAATTCAAATTAATAAATATCTTTAATGAAATTCGAGAATCAAATAAAGTAGGATTATGAATGAGACGTTAATTTCATCGGAAGAATCTCGATTCGATTCGTACGATATTCGCGAAACATTTTCTTGTGCTTCCATAAATCCTAAAAGGCAACCGTGCCGTGTAATAGAATGACGGAATTCACGGGGAAATAGAATCGGCTTGTTATTAGCACGTCCTCGCATAACTCGGATTCAGCGACGCGTGCGGCAGCCCGGTCCGGTCCGGCTTCCCGCCGTCCTCTGCGAATATTTATGGCGCGCGGCAAGAAAGCGCACCGCAATCTCTCTACGATTTTACCATCTTCTCCGTTAAAACGAAATCTATTAGCTCTCGTTGGAATTCTCTCGTCCACTAATTTCCCATTCGTTACTAAAAGCATTTAACTTCCGGTTGAAATCAATCAACGCGCGATTAGAATGATAAAGCGTTCATTAATATATGTCAAAGAGACATTATCAATCTTTTCATTTATTATAATTAATTATTTGTCAGTAATAAATAGTCCAAGGAGAAAGAAGAGAAGAAAGAGAAGGAATGAATTTTTAAGAATAATCAAATACATATAAAGTATTTTATTGGCTTTGAGATTGTAGATCGAATTTGAAAAAGAAAAAAAGAAAAGAAAAAGAAAAAGAAAAAGAAAAAGTAATATCCAATTCAATCGTTGCAGAATATATTATCACCGATCAACAATTATAAAACAACTAGATATATCTAATGATTAGTTTAATCGGAAGCGACGAGTCTCAATAAATTTATCGTCGATGAGAAACAGAATAAAAGAAAGAGAGAGTGAGAGGAAGAGATAGATAGATAGACAAGCTTGTTCGAGTTTACGCATTAAACAAACTCTAAGAACTTGAATGGACGAAGCTCATTAATATCGGTGCGATAAGATAAAAGATGATTAATTCGTAACGCAAATGAATAATCAACTCGATTTGTCAACGGCGATGTTTTAATCTATTTCCTAAGAACGTAAACGAAAGATCAAGCCTCTACTATACGTTCGTTAAGCCGACTCTTAATCGTTTTGATCGCGATCAGAACAAGCTTCTCTTTTCATTTCTCTCTCTCTCTCTCTCTCTCTCTCTCTCTCTCTCTCTCTATTTCTTTTTTGTGAACCGTCGTCATCTCGCAATGCAATTCTAAAGAGAATAGGATAGGAAGTATACGAGTCACGATACTTGTCGGCGAGTTCGAGCGTATTTTACGAGGTAAGCCATTATAATGACATTTAAACGGCGCGCCACGGATCGCAATGCGACGAGCGTAACCTTTAGTCTAACGTCGGCTGATTTATTTGGGTCGTCACCGAATCACCAACAGTGACAATACAACCAACTACAAAAGTGTATTACGATATTGGTTCGATGAATCGAATGAAATGTATCAGCACTTCGTGACCTGGTCAATTTGCAGGACAAGCTCTGCGATTAATTCAAAGAACACGATTAGTTCGAAGAAATGATTTTTCTTAGGTGTTACACTGACTAGTTCCTGAATCGATTGAAATTGAATTACCGAACTGGAACATATATATATATACATATATATATATATATATATATATATATATATATGGATGTATGTACATACGTGCCGTACGTACATATATTACGACAAGCAAGGAGAAGGTAAATAAAAGAGAAATTATCAGAGTCGATCTTTTGAAAAATTTAACTTGACTCTTCTCGCCGATCGACTACAGCAATGCCGACACGTTCCGGCTATATTCGCGGGCGTTAGTAAGTCGCTGACGGGGTTCATGTATTGTGTAAGTGTAAGATAGGTGTGTAAGTACGTAGTAGGTACCTACGTATGTACGAAGGACTTGGTTACTGCTGCATGAGTTGGTGACCTTGAGTCACGCACGCTCGAGCGCCTCTTCGAAGAGCAAGGGAAAAGGATGAGGAGGATGAAGGTTGGAGGATGCAGGAGAAAGAGGAGGAAGAGGAGAAGGAGGAGGAGAAGAAGAAGAAGAAGAAGAAAGAAGGGACTGGAGAGGAGAGAGAAAAACTCGCGAAGGCGAAGGACGATGTGGAGGAACGAACTGAGAGAGGAGACACGCGTTCGAAGGGAGATAGAGTGAGAACAAGAAAGAAGATGAAAGAGAGAAAAAGAGAAAAAGAGAAAAAAAGAAAAAGAGAGTGAGAGAGAGAAAGAAAGACAGACAGAGACGGAAGGAAACAGCAAAGAAAGAATCAAAGTGAAAGGAACGAGGAGAACTTTACGACGAAGAAAGAACTATCTTGAGAGAAAAAGAGAGAAGAGAGAAAGGAAGTAGTAGGTGTACGAGTCTGTGCAGACCGAAGAAAAGTAGAAAGGGAACGTGTGTGTCGATCGTATTTTTATCGACATTCGCACGAATCCAACGTTCTTCGTTCGATCGATCGATATAGAACGTAAGATTTCTCTGTCTAGCCAACCCCATGTCTTTTATCATGATTTGACATTTATTTGTACAATGTATCTCGAATACTTAGAGTTATCTGTCTTCGAAGGTACTCGAAGTTTTACGAAATAATCGAAGAAATGTTCTGAAAGAGCAGAGCATGACTTCCCTTTTAAAAAGGTCATCTTTCTCGATTGAGAATTTCATTGATCCCGATTAAAATAAATATTCTCTTTAAATTATTTTACATATGAACAAATAATATACACTAATCTCTAATCGTTCATAAACCATCAGCAATTATATCACGTTCTAACATTGATCGTTGTAACAAAAAGACAAGGTGTCATTTTCACGTAGAAAGAAAATTCAATGTAAATTTGTAGATAAAATCAAATGAAGAAGAAGAAAAAGAAGAAGAAAAAGAGGAAGAAGAAGAAGAAGGTAGAAATTGAGAAACGCTGTTCCGGAAAGCACGAGTACGAACACGAATACGAGCACGAGCACGAGCACGAGGATACATAGCCGTTAAGCGGGAAACCAAAGAGAGGTAATCCTCGATCGGCTCCTCTCGCACCTACCAAGAATCGAAGAACCAAGGAAGGCCAACAGGCCGATCTTTGCTACTACTATACTAGTCCGGCTCGTTTAAATCGCACGATCCGGCTTCAAGACGATTAAGAGTGCTATCGCAAAATCTCTGAACGCGCCTACTACACGTTATAACAGTTTGTATGACAAAATCGATACTCGTTAAGCTCTTAGGGAAACCTTTCGAAGACAAGAAGCGTAAGAAACGAGTAGAAATGGGGAAAGAAACTAAGAGGAGAAGGAGGTTAACTGCTACTAGAATTCCTCAACGAATTTCTATATCATAAAAAGGAGTAGGCCTTCTCAGAAGGTTTTCTCTTTATACGAAGGACAAGTAGAGAATCGCGATCGGTGATAAAAAGAGGCGGATTAATCGTGTCGCGAGTGAACAAAATTGAAAAGAGGAAAAGGAAGCCGAGTGAGATACGAGAGAAAGAAATGGGAGGAACGTCTTGTTGAGTTCGGTATTCTTTCGATCGTGGCACGAGACTATTCTTTACTCTTCTGCACGTGACACCACAGGCTCGTAACGAGACAAGTGCCGGTTGGGTGGCTACCTCCTCGCGGCCGCCGGTCTTCGCTCCCTTTCGAAATCGAGAGTCCATTGCTCGGCCGCGCAAAACCAGTCGGCCGGGAAAGAAAAAAGAGAAAGAAAGGAAAGGGAGAAAGAGGCGGCAGCAAGCAGCAGCTAACAGCGGCTTACTTGCTCACTCGCTTGCTCCTTCGTTCGTTCGTTCGTTCGTTCGTTCGTTCGTTCATTCGTTCGTTCGTTCGTTCGTTCGTTCCTTTCTTCCTTCCTTCGTTCGTTCGTTCGTTCGTTCGTTCCTTCCTTCCTTCGTTCATTCCTTCGTTCATTCGTTCATAGTCCTCGAGGGAATCTACGCCGCGGTGAATCATGTTTTCCCGCGGCGACTACTCACTTTCAAGAGCCGCGTGTTATCCACGTTAAGCGCTCAATTTCTAATCCCAACACTACATACCGGATATATCTCTTTTCTTAACACACGTTACTTACGTGTACTTTATGTACACGCTTATCTCTATCTCAAATATATCTTTTTCTAATAATCGAAGATATGTGAATATGCATGTATCTTCGAAAAACGTTTTCGTATTTTCTTTGTCTTTTATTTTTCTTTTTTTTCTTTTTTCTTTTTGTTGTTTTTCGTTCTTTCTTACTCGTCCCAAGAAAATTTCATTCGATCAATAATAACATATTTTCTCTTATTCGAAAGAGGATTTAAAAGATATCGTTTAAAAGAGACTCGAGTATAATCGGAGCAATGAAAGAGAAAAAGAAAGAGAAAGAGAGAAAGAGAAAGAGAAAGAGAGAGAGAGAGAGAGAGAGAAAATTAATGGCAAATCACGTTTTACTTCGTCGTTACTCGCTGTCAATAGCACTCGACAACTACGACGTGAGCACGTTAAGTGTTCAACTTCTAATCCAAGCGAGCCAGCTAAATGTCTGCCACTAATTGAACGCGTTCTTTCGCAAACGACTTCCCTTGGTTGCGCGGCAAACCATTCATACAAGAGTATTTCCCGTTGCGATATTCAAATGATACTCGAGCTCGGGGAAGATTAACCATCAAAAAAAAAAAAGAAAAAAAAAAAAGAATTATCCTCCGCGGGAGTATATAACTTTTCTTTCTATCTTCTACAATCCTTTCTAGAGTTTCCATTGTGTATTGCCATATAGAGAATCTTAAGAAAGAAAAGTATCTATTCGAAATGCAAGTCATTATTTTCCTTACGATAATCCGCTATGAGAATATTTCAAAGAGGAGAATGAGAATATTTCATCCTTTATCGAGAAAGATTGAATTGAAAATAACGCGTCTCGAGAGGTTACACGTAGAGACAGACGCGGATACATAAACAGATATAGATATAGATATAGATATAGATACAGATACAGATACAGATACAGATATATACAGACACACACATACAACCATATATACAAACGCAGCATACACATACGTACGTAAGTACACATCTATTTATCCAAAGCGATGACCTCTCTCAGGATCATCGAGGCTACGATCGCAAAGAGTCAAAGTACCGATCTCGGAGCTCGCTCGATTGAAAAATGAAGGTTAGATCGGGGTAGTGTAAGTACTTGGACATAAATTTGCTATTCCCAAAGGTGATTTATCGCGGTCGTAGATAACAAATGTTAAGCGGGATCGACGAGGAAGGTGAAGAAGAAGAAGAAAAAGGAAGGGATCGTGGAGGAGGTCGAAGGAGCGACTATTACGAATAGGAAAAGAGAGAAAGAGAAAGAGAGAACTCAAAGGAGGATGTAAAGAAGAAGGTACGGAGTTGGAAGAAAGGGCCTCGTCGTTATTTACTAGCGACCGTGCATTGACTATAAGAGCACTATAAGAGGCTGACGACTGGTACCGAAGACACGATTTACCCGATGTACTGTATATACGTCCTGACGTTCTAACGCACACGTGTACACGCATACATACATACATAGACGTATACGCGTGTACATATATAGGGAGATCGGAGGAACAGGGCGGCGTGGATGCAACGGACTAACAGCACCGTGGAATGCCGTCGTAGTGGCGCTCAACTCGCCTCTTTAATTCACACGTGCTCCTTTGCCACCTTCTCTTCTCTCTTTGTCTTTCTCTTTTTCTCTATTTTCTTTCTTTCTTTCTTTCTTTCATTCTTTCTCTACTACCTTTTTTGCTCTTTCTCTACCTATCTCTTTTTCCATTCACATTCACCCAACAACAAGGTATCGCCAAGTTTCTCGTCGCTAATCGATGACTATAAAACTGACTATTGTCTCTCTCTCTCTCTCTCTCTCTCTCTCTCTCTTTCTCTCTTTCTCTTTCTCTCTCTTTCCACTTTTTCTTCTACCAAGCTGGCAACTTTGTTCCAAGAGGGAATCATACAATCTCTTAATACTAAGAAATATCATATCTATTGCTACGATTACGAAAAGACTATATCCCTCTCCGCCCCTCCCCCACCACCGTTTATCTTGATTATTCTTGAACGAAAAAATTTTTTGAAATTTAATTAGTAACCAAAAAGAAACAAAGTATTTATACATAAAGATAAAATCCTCTAAGGGAAGGATGGGGATCAGATGGTGGATATGAAAACAGTGATAATTCATTAGGCATAACAAAGATGCAATTATCCGACGAGAGTTAGAAATGTGAAGATAAGTGTCCGATCAAAACGTAGAAGAGAGAAAGAGAGTGAGAGAGAGAGAAAACGAAAACAAAAAAAGAAAAAGAACTGTATATATTTTAAAAGGATCGTATTTGCGTCTAGCGAACTTTCGAAAGATTCCACACAAGGATATTGTCGAGAGAAGAAATAACGATTTGCCTGCCGGACAGAATAAGAGAGAAAAAGAAAGACAAAGAGAGAAAGAGAGAGAGAGAAAGAGAGAGGGGGAGGGAAAGAGAGAAAGAGAGACCACTTCGAGCAGCAAGAAAATCGATTACTCCGACGTTTCCCTTCTTAGGGACTGCTTCGGTATTCCCTGCGGCAGATTGGCATCGAGTACTGTCGCATAAATAGGTAAGGATCCGATACATTATTCTCGAGTTGTGCTTCGGACGGGCTCGAGCCAGGAGGAGTTCCGAGTTGCAGCTTATCGCGAGGAACGTTTAAAAAAGCGCGCTCGAAACGTGTTTTTGCGGATAAGAGAAAAGGAGTCATTCCTATTGGTAGAAGTGTTCCTTGTTACTCGTCAGAGAGAATAAAAAAAAAAAAAAGAGAGAAAAAAAAAGAAAGAAAGAAAAAACAAAAAAAGAGAGAAAAGAAAAATAAAGAACAAGAAAAAAGAAAAAAAGAAAAACGACGGTGAAGTCCGAAGGAAAAAGGGACGACGTCCTAACGACACGGACGACTCGTTTCACTGAACAAATTTATTTCCTCTTACGTATTTATGTGTACCTCTACTATCTTCTTTGTTTTGTTCTTCTTCTTCTTCTTCTTCTTCTTCTTATTCTTCTTATTCTTCTTGTTTTTTTCTTCTTCTTCTTCTTCTTCTTCTTCTTCTTCTTCTTCTTTCTTCTTTCTTCTTTCTTCTTTCTATTCACGATTTCAACCGGAAGCAAAAACGCATACGTATGGTCACGAAGCGCTACCACACGTCGAGAGCAAAGCGCGTACAGTTAGAAGAAGATTAAATATTAATTCTCGCGGTTGGGTTGTGACCTATCTTCTCTTCTTTGTTAATCTTCTACCATTTAGCACACTTGGTTATATTCGTTTTATGGCTAACTGTATACTCTGCTCGCTCTAACGGTAACATATAGCGTATATATGACTATACACTACAGTTAGCTGTGATACCACTTAGTTTATTATAGATTTTCATTTCTCTAACAAACGTTTTACTCATATTCCAAATGTTATTGATGATTCATTAATTTAATGGTTATATATCTAACATTTAAACTCGTTTTCATTTCTTCTTCCCTTTTTTCAATTTTGTTCTTTTTTCTCTCCTTTTCATTTTTCTCTTTTTCTTTTTTTCTTTTTCTTTTCTTTTTTTTTTTCTTTCTTTCTAACCCTTCGAAACATTGATTTATTATAATACCAAAAGAAAAAATATTTCGAATAGGTAGAAAAATACTGTTCTATAATAAACCGCTTTTAACGAGGTGCATCTTGTGAATTATACCCCAAAACCATTTCGAACGAAGGATCATAAATTTCTTCAGTCTCGACGCTACGCGGAAGTTATTTTTTCTCTGTTCGATTATCCCTCCCCTCGAAATCTTTGACGGAAAGATAAAACATAATATAATGTAACAGAATGAAATAAAATGAAAAAAAAATATTTATATTAAAATGAGAATAATATTTTATTAATATTTCAATTTATATCAATAAGAGAAATGAAATAGTTTTATGTGTGCGTGTGCGTGTTTATGCGCATACATTGAAATCAAATTTTTATTTTCTCTTTCTCACAATCGAAGTAAGATTAATATTGCGAGGCGTTGCAGAATGACATCGCGTGCTAATGCAACGTAAATGGTATCACAATGGCGGACCGCAGTTTCCAATCATGTTTGCCGCGGTATAGTGTATCCAAAGTAATCGTGAGGTAGATTGGTGGGAGGATGAAGGGCGAGTGAGGGGAAGGGGAAGTCCGATCTCTCTCAGCAACATTGTACTGTTTCTCCTATATGTGTATAACTACGTGACTGCACTGATATAATTAAGGCCCGAGCCTATGTGCCGACCGGATAAAATTAGTTCTCTCCGACGAAACAGCTGCGTCTACGATTGCCAAAAACGCGTAATAATAGCGCCTCGATCTTTCGAGGTACTGTATTCTTGTCTGACGACTAGACGACAAACTATGTCGACTGGTAAAAATCATTCTAAAGATTTCAATTCGTCAACTCGTATATCACGATAAAATATGTAATTTTAACTATGCAAAATGTATTTTATTAGTATTTATCGACAACATATGTTCAATATATTATAAATGCCTGTTAATATATAATATTAAGTTAATTAAATCGAAAGTATACTCATTAGTACTATAAACTTCAATGAAAAATATCACAAGGAGATATTATTCTATCGATAAACTTGATACCATGTATGTATCATATTCGAAACGTAGCAATACATTCCTCAAAGGAATAACGCTCTTAAGTAGTAAATTGCACGGCAGCAAAAGGGCCAATTCCGTTTCTCTTGGCGAACCGTTCGAAAGTACCGGCCGGAGGTTAATTGCGAGGGCATCGAAGGGTACAAACTGCTTCGTATCAAACGCACATCTTTGATCTCTTCTTTTTCTTCCTCGTGGAGATTCCTTTCTTTCCATTTATGATCTCTAGCTGATCCGCGAATATGATCCTTCGGTCGGTCACTTTTTGTTTCTTCTTTCTTGTTTCTTCATCGACCGACGCCGATCACGAGGCAAACGCGTGATCTTGCAAATTGCTTTCGAATTGCTCCAAACTGCTCATTCTTTAATGCTCTAACTTTACTCTATCCGTGAGAGATTAAACACGAAGGGACGATATAAAAAAGAAAAAAAAAAAAAAAGAAAGAAAAAAAGAAAAAAAAAAAGAAGAAAGAAAATGATAAAAGTTCATATGCGTTTCGTATTATTAATGTTATTTAATTATTCCTACGGTTTTATTCTTTTTTTAAAGAACACTATTACGATACGGATACGTAATATATTTCGAAAATGAGTACTTGAATGAAGGTACTTAATGGAAAGTTATTGCGAAATCATCAGACAAAGTAAAAAAAAGGGGGGCGGGAAAAAAAAGAAAAAAGATTACGTAGTTTATATATTCGATGAATGAAAAATATGAATCAAAATTAATTGGATAACGATCGAGTTTGCGGCAACGATAATAAGGATGATCGTTGTACCCCGATAAAAGTCCAGTTCGGTAGAGAAATGCAAAGAGATATAGGAGATGGGAAAGGGGAAGAAAAAGAAGAGGGAAGATGGAAGCTGCTGATCCGAAATTATGGAGATTCGATCGAATCTTCCAGCGAGCGTAATGTGGTAAAGTGCTTTTATTATTCATCGTTCTTGAGTAAGGCTCGAGGCAGCAAGAGGACAAAGCGCCTGTCTGCGCTGTTTTTATAAGCCGTCGTATTCCGACGTTCCGAGCAAGAGAAAAGGAACGCTCGTCGCTGCTGCTTTGCCACTCGAGAAACAAGAAGAACGGAGATTGAGAGAGCGAGGAACGTGCACTTTATTACGTACAAACGTTTTACGCTCAAGCATTCGTAAGTGTGCCAAATCGCGCTACAAAGTGAAATTCTTATTACTTCTGTCGAAAAGAGAGAATTTTTCTACAATGAAAAAGAATGAGAGAAAAAGAGAGAGAGAGAGAGAGAGAGAGAGAGAGAGAGAGAAAGAGATAAAAAAAAGAGAAATGCGTTTAAAGTGGCAAAAAAGAAAAAAAAAAAAAAAGAAAAAAAAATTAAAAGAAATTTTCTTCATTGTTCCAAATTAAAAGAAGAAAATTTGAAGGCGAATATAATATTTTTCCATTATAATTCATATATCAACGAAAAAAAAAATGATAAAAGAAGAGAAACAAAGTAAAAAGGATAAAAAAGGCGATTTAAGATGACGTGAGTTCAAATTAATGTACCATACTTAAAAATAATGAACGAAAATGATATGCTCCAAGAGCATCCATGATGCTTCATGGAACATCCACGATGCTCCAATTGGATAAATGTGATATGAGAGAGAAAGAGAGAGAGAGAGAGAGAGAGAGAGAGAGAGAGAGAGAGAGAGAGAGAGAGAGATAAAAAGAGAGATATATAGACAGAAAGAGAAAGAGAGAGAGAGAGAGAGAAAGAGAGAGAGAAATTCTCTTCTCGTAAAACTCCATAGATAATCTCCAACGCGATCGACGAGTTGAAAGTAAATGTTTCATGAAGCTTTCAAGCATAGAGAACTCGTTCTCCTTCCTTCTCGTTGCTCATCATCAAAAAAGGACAACGAACAAAATACGATGAGTTTCCCGCGTAAGGTAAGAGAGAGAATAGCACGTTGAATAATGAAGGCTCGTTAATGCAAGCCAGAGAAGAGAACGGAACGATATGACGAACGGCTTCCGAAGGGAATCGGATGGACGGATGGATGAACGAACGAACGAACGAACGAACGAACGAACGAACGGACGTATGTACCGATTATTAAAAATATATATATTCATTTTCGAGCTCGTTCGTATATACTTATATATGTAACGATCCTACGAGAAAATCGAACAAAATGAAGTCACTTTTTTCTTTCGTCCTACGCACGTGTATATATATATATATATATATATATATATATATATATATATGCGTATACAAATGCATTCGTATGCATTTCGATGCAATCGACTTTAGTAGATATAGACAGCGAAAGTAAAGCTAGCAAGCGAGTGAGCGAGCGATAGAGAAAGAGAGAGAGAGAGAGAGAGAGAGAGAGAGCGAATAAGCAAGGGCAAGGCAAACTGAATAATGGATGCTCGTAAAGAAACGAGAAAATACCGAGGAGATTGTTTTTTTCTTTCTTTCTTTCTTTCTTTTTTTTTCTCTCTCTCTCTCTTATTTTTTTTTTTTTTTAACCCCCCATTGACGTGAGAATCGAGTGGCATGGTAGAAGAGAGAAATTGGCCTGAGAAAAGATAGAAAGAGATAGAAAGAGAAAGAGAAGAAGATGAAGAAGATATAAAAGGAAGTCTAGAGAATGCGTGAGATTCGCGAAGAATTTCGTTTTCTTTGTTCGATTCTCAGCCACACCGCCGAACCGTAGTAATCCCTTGTCTCACCTTCGTGACCCACGTGCACACAACCACCAACCCACCCGCCGACCGACCGACCGACCGACTATACTTGAGAAGGCCACGTATATACTCGGCTTCGCGTTCGATTGATCGTTCATTACTTTGTAGACCGGTTATTACGCCTCCCTTACACCCTTCTCCCACCACTCTTTTCTCGTATTTCCCTCTGTGCTCGACAACGCGCAATAAAACTCTCTCCGCGACGATAATTATCTTTCCGAGATCCTTTCTCTCTCTCTCTCTCTCTCTCTCTCTCTCTCTCTTTCTCTCTCTCTCTCTTTCTCTCTCTCTTTTCCTCATTCTCGTACGCCGTGTGCAAAACGTGAAATATTTTCTAAAATGAGCTTCGGTAATAAGCGATCGATGCTCTAACTAGCGCGTAATTATCGCCGGTCTGACCCGGGGAATCTCTTTCGAATTACGTCGATTTGCGTAATAATCTCATTTACGGTGATTGCTAGAAATTTGATTTTTAATTAAACGACCAGCACTGAGACTACAGGGATTTAATACGAATTCGATATATACATATATATATATATATATATATATATGTGTGTGTGTATGTGTGTGTGTGTGTATGTAATGTCCTCCCACTGGTAGGAAAGCTATATTATAACATTGTCATAACGAGATTTGCGAATATATATACCTATCGTTCTCATTCATTATCTTTTTCTCATTTTTTTTTTTCTTTTTATGTCATTTTTTCTTCTTCTTTCTTTTTCCCTTTTTTTCTTTTTTTTTTTCTTTTCTGTTTCTTTTTTCCCCTCAAGAGAAAAAGATCCGTAAAAGCAATTGTTAAATAGAAAACGGGGGCAAAGAGAAAGAGAAAGAGAAGGAGAAAGACAGAAAAAGAGGGTCAGAGGAAACAGGAAGAGGGAAGAAGAGAGAAAACGAGAGCGAAGCGTGTGACCGACAGGATCGAGTTTCTCAATGTTCACGGTAGAGGAATCGAGCAAATTCTCATTAGCGAGACGTATCAGGGAAAGGGAGAACGGTAATACGGATCGGGTAAATCAATCAAATAGTAATTAACTGACGTGGGTAGATGCCAAGTTGCCGAGTTTGAATTAGGAAACAGTGACACAGTACATTCGATTCGAGCCTATTTGACAGAATCCATGCGCGTCTCGTTCTCGTATCATTGAATGCAATCCCACAATTGTAACGTACAACACGATATATCGATTAGGATCGAGATATATGCGTCAAAGCGTTTACACGTATTTATTCCATAAAGAAATTTCTCTCTCTCTCTCTCTCTCTCTCTCTCTCTACTTCTCTCTCTACTTCTCTCTCTCTTTATTCTTTATTCCACATTATAAAGAAATTTCTATAAATTGTCACATCAATATTCTTTTTATATCGAACTTTACAAATGTCTGAAGGATTTTTCTTCTTTTTCTCTTTTTTTTTTTTTTTCTTTTTTTTTCTACATTTTTTTCTATATGTTTCTACGTAAACAACTTTGAAAACCTTCGATGAACGATACGATGAAAATATAATAATATAGTAAAAAAAAAAAAAAAAAAAAAAAAAAATATGCCTGTAACAAACGTTTAACTAAAGAAAATTATCGAATATGCAAATTATTTTATCGGACGAAAACTGTCGTAACATTTTAAAGCGAGATGATTGCGAACGTATAAGACGTTTATGTGTACAACAACAAAGACGATTAACTCTTGACAAAAATGATACGCGGCTTCGAACGTTATAATGTTTCATTAAAAAGATAAAAGGAAGAGAAAAACAAACAAAACAAAACAAAAAAAAAAGAAAAAAAAAAGGAAAAAAAAAAGAAAAGAAAAAAAAAAAAGAAAGAAACACGAAAATAAAACAAATGTTGTGCCATTATCCTACAAGCGAAGTATATCGGAGAGCAATGCGGTACGCTGCAGCAGCATAATAAAGCATGCTACGAGTTAATGCGGCATACTAATCTGATTTATAACGCATAACGTGCGGCATAGAGGACTACGATGTAATAAATTGACTTAGCTTTGCATACGCCAGTATATAAACCTTTAAACCTTTCCGCCTGAATAAAGAGTTTTAAAGGAACGCCGGCACCGAGATTTATTTAACGGAAATCAAAGAACGTCACGCTCTATCGGCGATATTTTCCCATTTATGAGAAAAAGGGAAAGAAAAAAAGAAGAGAAAAAAAGAAACAAAAAAAAAAAAAGAAAAAAAAAAAGAAAAAACAAAAAAAAAAGGAGAAAAAGAAACAGAAACACAATTCTAGAAAAACGTGTATTCGTATTTGACATACGGTTCCAATATCATTATCCAATTTACTTTCGTACGAATAATAAACGACATGTACACCGAGTATACCGAGTCAATATTTGAATATATCAAAATCATTATCGCTATAAGCACATAATCAATTTAACAAGCCGTTGAAATTCTAAATCGTATGGTATATTGCAGTATATAAATATAACGTGGAAATATTAGTATACATAGATTAGTATCGATGTATTATTATCCGATATGCAAATTTAATTTTACGAATACCTATATATCGTATCAAATGATATCGCGATATGTATTTATCTCATATAACATTATATATTCGATAAGGAAGTTGGTACAGTATATGCGAATCAGTTTTTACCTGAAATAAATAGTAAACACGACGATTCGTCGATCACCGTTAATATACGTAAATTGCTTCAAAATACAATCTCGATATTAAACATGAGAGGCAAAAGAGCATGGCATTCGTGCAAGAGTATTAATTCTTTACATTTCGAGAGAGAGAGAGAGAGAGAAAACGAAACTAGAGATTTCATCGATTCACGACAATGAATCGTTACTAACTGCCAGTAATTGGCCGTTCGCCGATATAAATTGATGCATTCTCGTTGCAATCTACTCTTGCGATGCGAGACCACCGCATGCACCACCACCCGCCACTAGATTTTATTGCTGATATTATTCTACGTGCAACTAGGTAATTTCATTATCTAAACGTCAGTTCACGTACAATCATGATTCATCGTGATAATATAGTGAACAAGCATGGTTGCTCTTTATCTCTCTCTCTCTCTCTCTCTCTCTCTCTCTCTCTCTCTCTCTCTATCTATCTCTCTATCTCTTTCTCACGCACACTCTGTCTATGTCTTTCCATACATCAAAACTTTCCTAAACGTTAACGTCCTTCAACATATTGTCTCCTATTCGTATATCGATTGATCTCTAAAATAAGCTCTCAAAATTTATACCTGCATATTCTTTACTTTACTTCGATACTTTCTGGGTGGGGAAAAAAAAAAAAAAAAAAAAAAAAAAAAGAAAGAAAGAAAATAAAAGACGAAAAAGAGAAGAAAGGAAGAAGAATAAAAAGAGAAGAAAAAATGTCATGCTGTGTTTAAAAATAAAAAAACGTCTTCCCATACACGCAGGCATCCATCCACAAAGGCATAGACATATATAAGCACACACACGCTGCAGTTAAAACTATTAAAGTACGGGTTATTTTCCCCAAGTTCCTGGATAAACACATAATCGAGAAGGACTTGCTCGTCTAATGCGTTCACAACGTAATAGTCGGTTACAAAGCTTGGAAAGTTTTCCTCGTTTCGTATAACTTTTGCTTTTCCTCTACCTTGGGACTATATAACTTTTATTCGAGAAACCTTTCTGTTTTCTTTTCGTGTTACGTAAAATCAAGTTACTTCGAGTGAATTAAAACTTTAAAGGATACTACAATGAGCGTCTCTAATTTTAGATACGGCGAAATCAGTTAAATGATTAAAAGTATCAACGTTCATTACGATATCCCTTCTCTTTTTATCAATTATTTATTACCCGAAACTTTTCCTTTGATTATACTCGATGAAAGAATATTGGCAATATTAAGAATTATTAAATCAATAAAAAAAAAAAAAAAAAAAAAAAAAAAAATATTAATGCTATATAAATGAAATAAAAAGAATTACAAATAAAATTGATCAAGTAAATCTCTTAAGCTCACTTCGTTATCGATGTTATATACGTATTTACAAAAATCCATGAGTGAAACAAATAATGTAAACACTTCGAACACGTTTTCATACACGACCTTTTAATACGAGAATTCCAAATAGACTGAATACGAGATATTTATTTTTATAAAATATATATATATATAACGTAAAGATCATGTTTTGATACAAATTCTCTCTCTCTTTCTCTATCGAATGATATACATATATACACACATATATACATATATAGATAGACGAGAAACAAAGATAGTCTATATTATACTGGTTGTACTGGCGATATTAGGGAACGTGCTCCAGCGTTAAGACATGAGATTACCAATGCAGAAGCGAGTCAGCTTTCGCAGTAACCAGCTGTAACGTTTCCCTAATGCCGTATTCAGTTTTGTTCCGGTGCCCAGTGAATCGTTCTAATATGTGTTGAGAACGATCCTGAATGCAGCATCTATCTCGGGCGCAATATAACCCACCCAGGCCATTTCTCCAATATGCGTCGCATACAACTCAGTGCGCATCGAATATTAGGATTCTTCGTTGATATCAATAGACTTTAGAATTCAGCAGGTAATATCAATCGCAAAGCCGAGATTTGCCTACGGCTTCTTTGAATCGTTAAAACGTCCAAAGGCAAATTGTATTTCAATCTCGAAATCGATTACTATTATATATTATATGGAAAATATCGAAGGAATTAAATTTGACAATAAATTTTTCATACGATGAATTTACGATCAAAGAATCCTTATCGTTTCTATATTATGAAAGGAGAAAAAAGAAAATGAAGAAAAAAGGAAAAAAAAAGGAAGAAATAAAAATAAAATAAAAGTGAAAGAGAGAGAGAGAGAGAGAGAGAGAGAGAGAGAGAGAGAACGAGAAGAATAAAAATCTTGAACGATTTGATGGGGGAGCATATTTAAATCGGAAGAGATGAATAAGCTTATTCGAGGAGCGTTCTTTTAAACGGCTGTGTTCATATCGACTGAGATATGCCGGGTATTAAAAATATTCAAATTGAATAAGGTACGAAATAAGAGTGGCTATAGGAAGGAAAAGGAAAGGGAGAAAAGAAACGAAAGGAGCTTCCATGGGTCTGCAAGTGTAAGGGATTAATGATAAGCAAAGTCGAGGGAGCGAACTGGCGAGTAACAGACAAAGGGATGAAAATTCAAGTTGGAGTGCACGCACTGAGCCTAATCGAGCCGTGAAATAAAGAAGCCAGCGATAAGAGAAAAGAGAGAGAAAGAGAGAGAAAGAGAGAGAGAGAGAGTGAGAGGGAGAGGGAGAGAGAGAGAGGAGGCCACTTACACGCGAGTCCTCGAGCAAGTCATGCAACCCCTGTATCACTAACCCTCTGATCCTACTTGGGATTTTGCTGTCTCCCCCACTGTATTACCTTTAAAACTCCTCCACCATGGCTTCACATACGCTTACGGCCCGTACCCCCAGAATGGAGAACGCAAAATCTCGCATAAAAAAAAAAAAGGGAGAGAAAAGCCGCTGACTCTTACCTGTAACAGAAAAAATATCCAGATTTACGATCACCAACTTTGTCGTACGTTACCATTGTGAGATTACTTCTTTTTTTTTTTTTTTTCTCTTTTTTTAGGATATGTATCATGTTCGTCAAATTATACACATTCGTCCATACTCCTACCAATGACTTTTTCAAATAAAAACAGATTTATACGGATTTATATTATTTATTTCGAGACTTTTTATAGACATAACGTATTACTTATTAATAGTTAAATTAAAGGTTATTGGATGAAAGTAAAATTAATAAGAACATTTAGATTCATTATACTTTATAAATCGTATTTAATTTCATACGTAACGATTAGTGTTTCGCGGTAACCGTAATGTTCTTAAGACAAATCGTCTTTCTCGTACTCGAAGGGGAGACGTTTTAATGCTAACAGGAAAGTATAATTATCAAGAAAGTGCGCGCTAAATTGACACGCGTTCAAATTACCATTAGACGAAGGTCGAGTACTCCGCAGAACGATCTTATTGTTAGTGTACCCTCTCTTCTCTTCTCTTCTTACAATCTCACCCTATCGTTGCCTCTCTCCTCTCTCTCTGTCTCTCTCTCTCTCTCTATCTATCTCTATCTATCTATCTCTCTTGGTTACTCTCAGCAATTAATCTTCACTCAATTGCACAGTTAATTAATAACATTAAGCGCGAAAGCGGACCCCTCGGCATAGCACTTAGCTTATTGTCTTTCTGGAGAAATTATTTGGCGTCCATGAATCACTCACCTTCCCCTCTTCATCTTTATTAAAGCGGTTTAATGATCGGAAGATTAAACGGATTACCTCTCCTCCAAATGTATTCGATAGAAACTCGTTAAAAACTGACTTCCGTCTTTGTCTTAGAAAGTCGATGATCGATTTATGCTTCTAACATCTTAACATGACGAATGATAATACGCCAACTTCGTTTATTATTTCTTTTACTCCATAGACACTCGTTTCAAAACGAGTATTCGAATATCGATTAAAAGGATAACGAAATAACTAAAAAGAGAAGAACGGGGATTTTATAGAAATCGATAGGGCACATAACTTTCAATTGAAATGTTCATCGAAGAGCTCGGCGACTCTTTTTAAATCAATTTTTAACTTTCCGTTCCATTAATGCATCGTAGACAACAATCCGCTTGTACGTCGGCTCGCGTGAAATTAACCGCGCTCGGAGTACTAAACTAATTTGTCTATAATCGAATATTCGCGATATATCGTGCAAGTTTAATTAAATGCGGAGTAACCGGACGCTCTCGCGCGCATCCCCATATTTGCATCGCTATCTTCCGTGTATACGCCGGGCAAATACAATTTCTACCGTCGTCGACGGGAACATCGATAATTGCCACGAAACTTTTTTTCTTTTTTCTACGATACGAATCGATCAAGTCGTAATTAACGGGAAAGCGCTAAACGTGGCACGTTATAATTACGAATATCTATCTATAACGATCTCACTTTTCATCGTTACGAGAAAATGTTATTTAACCTAAACGGTTAAACAACAAATTTGCACATTTGAACTCTTTTAACGATCGAATTAACGAAATATCATAACGAAATATCAACGAGATATTCTTACATCATCATTTATTGTTATAATCAATATTCTGTAAATACGTAAATTTCATGGTCGATTGAATAGATGAGACATGTCACATGATGTATTTCCCCCACCCCCTCCTCCAATGTTCTAACGATCCCTCATCAAGCACTAACATTATCGACAGATGATTTGGACACGAATGATCGGTGATAAGCTATCCTTAGTGACAATACGATGCAGCAACATGAAAGTGGCGAGCACAACGTTCGACGACGTGACATGATACCGATGAAAATCACATGGACAGGTGCGTACAGGATGACACGAAGATACATACCGATAAAGTCAATTCGACTTCCAATAGGTGATAGCTACACATACTCTATTCTATACGTTACTGCCACTGTGCGAGTTTAACTCATATATGCGATCACGAACGATCAAATTGGTTGACGGAAGTAGCGAGAAAGCGGCTTGTGGAAGGATGAGAGGAAGTATCCATCCATCTATCTATCTATCCATCCATCCATCCATCCATTTATCTATCTATCCATCTATCCATCCAACCATCCATCTATCCATCCATCCATCCATCCATCCATCCATCCATCCATCCATCCATCCATCCATCCATCCATCCATCTATCTATCCATCCATCCGTCCACCCATCCATCTATACAATCATCCGTCCATCCACCTATTCATCCATCCGTCCACCCACCCATCAGTTGGTCCGTTAAGTCTATCCACCGACGATCCTACCTAGCACCACCGACATCAACAGGAGCCGACCGACTCTGCCCGGAACAATTACCACTGATAATTAGATCATTGTCATCGTGTTTCACCGTGACGTACGTGATGGAATTTATCGCTGCACGGATAATAACGTTTCCTACGCTTTCGAGAGAGAAAGAGAGAAAAAAGAGAGAGAGAGAGAGAGAGAGAGAGAGAGAGAGAGAGTGAGAGAAGAAAAAAAAATTGTCTAGCGAAAAATGGTTCTGAAAAGCATCTACGTTGAATCCTTTATCGAATTAAGCCACGTGAAAAGTTTTATTGGAATAGCCAGAGTCAATCTACGATTGCATTAAAGATCACATTTTTACGAAATAAATGGAAATTATTTTTCATTAGATATATATATATATATATATATATATATATATATATATCTTCAAAGTAATAATAGATATAAAATGATTTTATAGATACATATATATATATAGGAAAGAATCACTGATAAAATCGATAGCGATTAAATTATTCGCTCGCATTTTATCGAGCATGTAACTATTATTATTAATTTACGATAAAACGTAGTTTTAATTATTCTCCACTTCCACGATTTAAAGCGATTAACCCGTCGAAGGGGTTTATTTGTTTCTTGTTACAATCGTATCCTATCGGATAAATCGATTATCGCGATCGTTCGAAGTGCATGACTATGAACGTGAGAGAGAAAGAGAGAGAGAGAGAGAGAGAGAAAGAGAAAGAGAAAGAGAGAGAGAGAAAGAGAGAGATCTAGAGAGAGAAAGAGAGAAAAAGAGACCGAGAGAGAGAGAGATCGAGATAGATAAATAGACAGACAGACAGACAGATAGAGAGAGAGAGAGAGAGAGAGAGAGAGAGAGAGAGAGAGAGAGAGAGAGAGAGAGAGACCGAAATGCGTAATCAGCCGGTAACCTCATTAATCGTTTCGACGCCGTTGCTCTTTGTCTCTTTCTCATCGATTTCACACCTCTACAATTGAGTGGATAAGCTATCGGAGATCGTGTCGAGGAATATCTAATTACGTTTTAAAGCTTATTATCGTCGTAGAAAAAAAAAATCGAGAAACACTGACCTATCCTTCTTTCTTTCTCTCTCCTCTCTCTCTTTCTCTATCTATCTATCTATCCCTATCTATCTACCTATCTATCCATCTCTTCAAGATCAGACATTTAAATTCTTATAATGTATTTCATATTTTACAGCGTAAAAAAAAAAAAAAAAAAAAAAGAAAAAAAATAAAAAAAAAACAAGAAAAATATATGCTATTCAAATACCTCAAAGAAATATAGGAAGCTCATGTTTATGCTATTAATTTACATTGATTCAACAAAAAATATACGCAATGTATATTGAAAGATAACGAATAAAATTATATTTATGAGAGAACGTTTATGTATCTTGGTCGACGCTACATTGTTAATCAAAGATGAAGTCATCGGCCAATGCTCGTCTTGTTTGTTTACGTTATGTCTACAATCCTAAATATACTATACCGATCGTGTCAGATATGTATGTAATACAAGCGCAATATATACAAACGATGTGTATGTGTGTGTGTCAAGATGTTAACCTTACAATTAGAATTTAAATAACGAACAGGATCAATTACAATGAAGAAAAAAATCAAATCAAATCAAATCAAATAAATAAATAATAATGATAATAAAAAAGAAAAAAAAAAAAAAAGATACTAAACGTTCTTGAGATATCATACGTCGTATAACGATTGATTTGACATCATGAAAGACAACAAGACGGATCGTCGAAACCTTCTGATCTTGTGGGATCAAAAAGACAATCGAGACTTTTCGCGAGGACGAACACAAAGAAGACGGCAACAAGGACAACGGCGTGAACCTCGAGGAAAAGAAGGAAGAGAAGGAGAAGGAAAAAGAGAAGGGTGAGAAGGATGAAAGGGAGGAGAGGGTGGAAGGACAAGTACGTATGGCTCACCGAGGCCGGCTCGTTGCACTTTATAACCGAGAGCTTGACCACGAGAAGAGAAAAACGTCTCAGGGCCGACCAGTCTCTCTCTCTCTCTCTCCCTCTACCTTTCCTGATCATGTCGCCGAGAAAAGATCCCTCCTTGAGAAAGAGAGAGAGAGTTACTCCTCCTCCTCTTCTTCTTTCTTTCCTTAAATGAACATTTATTATCAAGCAAGACCGTGTGGCAGACTGCCAGGACGCACTTGATCTTACGGCGTATGCCTTGTAAAACAGCACTTTCCGTACGGCTGAAAAGCAATTTAATTCCCTCGTTTCGCTTCGATACTACCACCATCACCATCATCCCTTTCTTCTCTCTCTCTCTATCTCTCTCTTTTTCTCTCTTTCTCTTCTATCCCATCTCTCCTTCAGCCATTCGAGCGACATTATTATTCTCGAACGAACAATGTTACCATTGTAGCGTGGTACGGTTCAATTAATTCGAAATGTACGCGAATGGCGTGGATCGTACGTACAGAGGGTAGATGCCTTCAAGGGGTGAATATCACCACTATTACTACTACTACTGCTACTACTACTACTATTACTATTACTACTATTACTACCACTATTGATGGTGGTTGGTAGTAGTGATGATGGTTGTGGTGGAGGTAGGTAGATGATAGCAGGGTAACTGCTCTCGAAACTGCCGAGCGACAAGTCGAAGCAATAACGCGTTTACTCGCGTTCGTTCGTGCGTATTGACTTACGGAAATGGATTCGTTCTCTTACGAAGAATGGAGAGTGAATGAGAATGGAATGTGTCGACGAACGACGAGGTTGAAAGAAAGAACGATCGCCATTCGTCGTCTACATCTACATCTACGTCTACGTCTACGTCTACATCGAAGTTATACTTTTCGTAGTCGTAGTTATTGTTCTTGTTGTTCTTGTTGTTGTTGTTACTATTGTCTGCCAATGTATTTCGATTCGATTTAACGAGTCACTTGCATGGTAGGAGGTCGACGAGACTTTACGTCGATCGTAAATTCGTTTCGCAGTTTTCTTTCTCTCGTGACTGGAAATCGATGAGAACAGATTTATCGGATCTAGGAAGATGATGACGCGAGTAAATCAGAAACGAGAACGAGAAGCCATTTGTATCTCTTAATAAATTACATCATCCTCTATTTATTGACCATAAATATTGATAATAGTTAATGACGTTAAGAGGATAATATTGTTGATACAAATCGAACGTTTATGAAAATAAATTACGTTCTCATTTATTCGATATTTATCGTAATATCTAAAAACATGCGCTCGTGCCGTGTTTATGTCGAATATTTTCACCGATAAAATATAGAAACTTGTAACTCTTCATATTCGTTAACAACTCGTTGCGTGTTTTATTGAAAAGCAAGAATATCCAAAGTTAGAATCATTACGGAAGAAGACCCTTTACACTGTAATTATAATTACAATGCCTTTTTGCTACAATAGGAAATGTTCTAACGTGTATAATAAATTTACGAAGATAGAGATGCTACTCGCGCGAAATGCATAGTTAGGGTCAACAAAGGGACAAGCACGGCGCGTGTCGACGAGCCGTTTAAAGTACCATTAGCCGCTCACAGTCAGAGATCAACGGCGGAACGCACTTTGAACTTGGAGAAGAGTGGAATAGACTGTGAGAGGGAAGAAGAGGGAAAGAGAGAGAGAGAGAGAGAGAGAGAGAGAGAGAGAGAGAGAGAGAGAGAGAGAGAGAGAGAGAGAGGATAAAGCCGAAGGGCAGAGTCGTCCTTCCTAAGGAACATTTCTCTGGGCGACGACGAAGCGAGAAAGGAAAATGGAAATCCAGAGAGAGAGGGAGAGAGAGAGAGAGAGAGGAAGAGAGAAAGAGAGATAGATAGAGAGAAGGGTAAAGAGACATAGAGAGAATATTTCGTCCTGCGTAGTATTTCCAAGAGGATGGACTAGCTAAACGCACGTACGAATACACATATTGGAATATCTTGCTACATGTATTGCGCACAGTGTTGAGAATAACACGGAGAAACCGTCTGTCGAATCCACTTCCCTCGCCATTCCATATACCTTACATAAGCTTACATATATCTGTAGTATATGTTTATGTAATATATAAATGCACATGTCCTTATCACGAAAGGACGAGATATCTCCGTAGCGTTGGTCATAGTATTGCGTCTTCTACACAGAAACAAACAAATACACGCACTCACGTACGCATGCACGGAAGCGAGTGCCACTCTGTTCGCCTGTAGAAACGTTCTTAGAGAGAAAGAGATACAGATAGAAATAGCATAGAACTCATACCTAATACCAATGTGTATATACATAGGGATGGTATGGTTTCTATGTACATATAGGGATAAAAGTAGTAGAAGAGACGCCTATGAAAGAACGTTCGACGGCGTTCGTCGATCTATCTCTTCCTTTTTTCCCCAGAACGGAAAATACTATGGGGAATGTACGATCCGACCGAAACATGAAAATCCGTATGGGCGACAAACGGACGGGAGAGGGTATGTGTCGTGTCGTAGAAGGAAAGAGTAGATGGGGAAGTAGGGAAAGAGAAGAGATATTCAGAGTCGACGTATGTGCGCCACTTGACAATACGGACTTTCCGAGGGAACAAAAAGTGTAGAAACTGACTGAGAGAAAAGAAGAAGAGAGAAGAGGAGAGGAGAGGAGAGGAGAGAAGAGGAGAGAAGAGAACGACGTCCTCCTCTCCTTTCCGTTTTCTCTTCTCGTCCTTCGTCTTCCTCTCCTCCTCTGTCTCCTATTTTTTTATCCTGTGGGACCTTCGCTCTCAACTCTGACTCGCTCACAACGCCATGCTCTCTTATCCCTGAGATACTAAAAAGAGAGAGAGAGAGAGAGAGAGAGAGAGAGAGAGGGAGGGAGGGAAAGAGAGAGAGAGAGAATTATACCAAACCAGTTCCGGATTACGGTCTTTACGTTTCTCCCTCTGTCTCCGCTTCTGTCTCCTCTTTTGCCTCCGTCATCCTCCCTCACTCCCTCCCTCCCTCACTTACTCACTCACTCACTCACTCACTCACTCACTCACTCCGTCTCTTTTTTTGCTTGGCACGTAAAGCTTGCTAAAGTTAAAGGAACACAGTAAAGGGATATTGTCTAGGTACGTATCTACGTACATATGTATATAAGCCAGGTCGAAATTAGAGGTCGCGTTTTCGCTTTTACACGCAACGCAACACCGTTCTAACGGCTCATTCGCTTGCTTGCTAAAGCTAAGACTCATATTAACTTTAACTACTCGAAAAGGACGTGGCATTAACTCAACGTACGTGTACGTTGTAGAAAAGAAGGGGGGGGGGGAAAGAAGATATTGTCCTTTGTAACGTGAAACATGTAGAATCATTAGATTTGATGGATTCAACATATAAATTTATTTATTCAATATATGTTAATCAAAAAAATAAAACAAATAAAAAATGAATTCGCGTTATTACATTTTTTTTTTATTCTTCCGTGCAATATCAATATTTTTGATTATATTTGATTCTCTTAAACGTGTTGAAAATTTCTTTGGGAAAAGAGACAGCAAAGGGATGGAAAAAGAAAGGAAAAAGGGGGGGTGAGAAATAGTTGCACATACGTAATATTACCCATCTTGAAAGGATGACAATAATAATTGGCTTCTTTGCGAACGTGAGTGTTTCGAATGCCGTAACACGTATTCTCTTACATCATTGTAACCACGATAATAAACGTTATAGAACTAAGAAGAAATTGTATTAATTGTGTTAACATCAGAGCTAAGACTATCTTAAACTTTTCACGTTTATAGTTCCTAATTATTTTGAAATTAAAAATAAAATTAATTAACTATCGGAGAATAATTGTATTCTGTTTGACGGCGAGAGATGCATAATATTTTAATGCAATAATCAAAAAGCTATGAAAAAGTCGACGAATTGAAAAAGAAAGAAAGAAAAAAAAAAAAAAAAAAAAAAAAAAAGAAAAAAAAACAAAGAGAATAATAAAAAAAGAAAAGAATTCGTACGTATTATTCACGAAAAATGTTTAATCAAAGAGATTGAAAACTCATATAGAAAGAAGAGGAAGTCGAAAGAGAGAGAAACAGAGAGAGAGAAAGTGAGAGAGAGAGAGAGAGAGAGAGAGAGAGAGAGAGAGAGAAATACATCGAAAGCGTGTTGTCCTTCTCTACGATAAAAGCCGCAGCTTGCGAGCAAAGTATTCGTTATTGATCGGATATAGCGTTTGGAGATGCGGCTCATCCGTTAGTTCTCGATTCATCCACGATTGCTCTCTGTTCCGGCAGCTCTTTTTCGCTCCGATTCGTCGATTCCTGCACTTTCTATCTTTCTCTAGCTCGTATTCACAGCCCTCTGGCGTACAGACGCGCACATAGTTGCGCGTTTCCACTCCCTTTTCTGACTCACCCTCTCGCTGTGCATATATATATATATATATATATATATATATATATATATATATATATATTTCTGTCTCTTTCTCTTTCTCTCTCCTTTCTCTCTCTCTCTCTCTCTCTTTCTCCTTTCGCATCGAACGAACGCGACATCTACGACCCGAAGAGAGAACAGCTCCAGCGTGAAATCATTTGTCCGGGACGAGCCGGTGGCGAGATCCGTCGGGCGCGAAACGCCCGCAAATTGAATAGCTGTCGGAAATACCGGCGGAACGAACCAACGAATAACCCGTTGCACGTCGCCCTATCCCTCTACATGCACCCTCAAACCTTCTCTACTCCTCTACCTACTTGTTTTCGATTGTACACATACGCAGGTAAAACTCGGCTACATAACTCTATGCGACAAGAATTGTTGTTCCGTATTTTTCACTCGTTAAAGATAGACGTATATTACGTATCTATGCATGTACGTACTTTATTTATATTGTACGATAACGTCAACAATGTTAAAATTTTAATTGTTGTTACGAATTCATGAAAATTCATATTCCTTGTCTGATAAGTGAAACTTCAAACAAACATATAATAATACTTCTAATTCGAGAATGTCAAAGTAAATATAAGTAAAACGATTAATATACCGTCTATCTTCGTGTATCGAACGATTAAAAATATTATATATGCAAAAAAAATTCCAAGTACTTTTTTTTTCTTTTTCTTTTTTTTTTTTTTTTTTTTTTTTTTTACTAGAAAGAAAAAAAAAGAGAAAAGGGGGAATTGAGAGAGAGAGGGGGGGGAGGGGGGGGAAGTAAAAAAGAAAAAAGAAGGGAGAAGCAGGAAAATGGGAGGAAAAAAATGAAAAAGAAAAAAAATAAAGGAAAAAAAAAAAAAAAAGAAAAAGAAAAAAAAGCGAGAGAAGAAACATTTATTATATCTCATGCGAGCGAGAAACGACAGGCTCGAGTCGACGTCGCTGAGCACGAAAATATAACGACGTAATACCGCGTCCATAATTATCCAAACTAATACCGGTATCGGAGTGTAATATTAATGGAACGTCAGTCCCGCTGGTCGCCGAGAGTCGAGTTTAATTCCCTGCGGCCTTTGAAGAAATAAAAGATCTGAGCTTGTGGCGAGAAAGAGAAAGAGAAGGAAAAGGAGGAGGAAGAGGAGAAGGAGAAAGAGAAGTAGGAGGAGGAGAAGAAGAGTGGGAGAGGTCACGGTCCCTAGGCACGCGATAAAATAATTAAAACGTTCCTTCGGCATTATTCGGTCCTACCATGGCGCTGAAAAGATAATTATTATTCCCGCGATGAAGATGAAGGAAAATTGGGAGAGAAGTATCGTCTAGATGGAAACGACACTGGAAAAAGATAACGATACCAAAGAGGAGAGAAAAAGAGAAATAAGAATAAGAAGAAAATTGGATGGTCCAGGATCTTGCGAAATAAAGAGCAAAAATGTGCTGGATAACGAAAATAGAAATGGAGCAAAGTAAAAGGATCAATGGGAGGTAAAAAGAGAGAAAGAGAGAGAGAGAGAGAGAGAGAGAGAGAGAGAGAGAGAGAGAGAGAGAGAGAGAGAGAGAGAATCAAAGATAAGAGGAAAAGAGAAATGAAAAAGGAACTCGGGGTGAGGTGGAAAGAAGAAAGAGAGAGAGAGAGAGAGAGAGAGAGAGAGAGAGAGAGAGAGAGAGAGAGAGAGAGGAAGAGAGGAAGGCCAGGAAGAAAGGGCTTAATATCGTGTAACGTAATTTAAAAGTGTAATTGTTCTTGTCATGCTCTGGTCTGAAGTAGAGAAGCACCGACAATGAGGTTGAACGCGTGCGTGTGCCTCCTGTTGTGCTTGTGCCTGGGCGCGGGCGCGGGCGCGGGCGCACTTACTACTGGAAGCGTAATAAGTTTTCATGCAAAGCGAACGTGGATTATCCGACCGTGAATGTGCGCAGGAATTATATTTCACGGGAGGAAGCAGACTGTTACTGTTTCTCTCTATCTAACTCCCTCTCTCTCCTTCTCTCTCTCTCTCTCTCTCTCTCTCTCTCTCTCTCTAGCGTTCTCCTCCTCTATAGCTCCACCTTCTACACTGCCAGCTCCTTTCCCATCTTTCCATCCCTAGCAGCACGCGGACGAGCTTACGCGTTTAGAACCTCTCGCGCACACCTCTCTCGAGCTTCTCATAAATTACGTAGCCCGGCCACAGCCAGAATTTAGCAGTCTATGTCCCTTCCTACTCTGTATTTCTATCCTTCCGTCCTCGACTATTCTATGTATCTCCATACATTTCATCCTAACCCATCTCACTCTCTCTCTCTCTCTCTCTCCCTCTTTCTCTACTATCTCCGTAGATATTCAACTGCAGGTGAGCCAGCCAACGTACCTGTCGACTATAGGAATCGAGACTCTGTATGGACCAGAGATTACAAACAATCCGATCGAATCGAGTTTCTTCCGGATAGACTGCTGCTTGGACTCCAGAGATTGAAATTGAATCGCACGATTAATGAACTCTCTCTCTCTCTCTCTCTCTCTCTCTCTTTGTCTATCTATCTATCTCTATGCTTTCCTCATCCATTATGGGACGTCCAATTATTAAGATAACCGGATGGATTGTCTCCTTTTCTTGTAGAGGATTCTCTGCTTGATTCGTTCAAAGGATAAATCCATTCGGATTTTCGATCGATCAACGAACAAAAATAACGAGCAACGTATATCAAAGAGCACCACAGCCGTTTTTCCGATAATACTCTTTTACGTATAGTACGTTTGAATGAATTGAGGAAAAAAGTTGATAACAAACGATTTTCAAAATAATAATCAATAATAATAATAATGGCCCGTCTCGAAATGACGATAATTACGATAATGATAATAGCCGATAATAGTATTAGAGTTTCATCGATGTATTTGTCATCGAATAAACGTTAAAGATTAACGAATGAAACTCGAAGGCTAAAAGACTTGATCCAGTCGTCAAAGTCGAAGGAGGAAAATCTTTTCCCTTGGATCGATCTATACCACATTGGCAATCATGCCATTCACCTATACTACCACCACTAATTCCATCACCACAAGCATATCCAACCCTCTAGTTCGAGTTTCCGCGTGATCCGTCCTGAAAGGTTAATTTCCCCTGTCTCGAGACACACGCACTCACACAAGTTTCGAAAACGATGTACCTTTCTCGAACTTCTCTCTCTCTCTTTCTCTCTCTCTCTCTCTCCAATATAGGCTCATATTGTCACGGACGAACCGGATTGACGGCAGTGCCAGTTGTAGTAGTAATAGTAGTAGTAGTAGTAGTAGTAGTAGTAGTAGTAGTAGTAGTAGTAGTAGTAGTAGTAGTAGTAGTAGTAGTAGTAGTAGTAGTAGTAGTAGTAGTGACGGTGGTTGCACGGTTCTGGAAATGGCTAAAGAGAGAAAGAGAATGGGAGTAAGAGAGAGAGAGAGAGAGAGAGAGAGAGAGAGGAGAATCAAGCCTGGAGAAATCGGGAAGGATGGAAGGAGTCGATAGGATGGTGGGTCATTGAGAAAGGGGTGAAGCTGGTCGCGCAACGGGTAGCTCGTGCAAGCCCGGGATTTTGGAGCGGAGAGAAAGACGGGGATAGATATAGAATAGAAACAGCGATGGTAGGTGATCGAGAGAGGAGAAGAGATGTAGGAAAAGGAGGAAGAGGAGGACGTGAAAGGAGAATGAGCTTGTGTTAGTGATGACATTGCTAGTCTTGGTAGTGGTAAAAAGCAGATCGTCCAAGGTTCCCGGGGGATAGGAATGAGGACGAGTTGGGAATCCGTGAGACGAGACGAGGTGAGACACACGAAATGGACATGAACTTTGAGCTGCGAGAGAATCTCTTGCTATTTGCTGGTTTGTAGTAGTGGTAATAGTAGTAGTGATAGTAGTAGTAGTAGTAGTGATGGTGCCGTCATCTTCGATGGTATTAGTAAATGCGGTGGTACACCGTTTTTGGTGATAGTAGTGGTGGTGGTGCTGCCCCTGGTGGTAGTGGTAGTGGTGGTGGAGACAGTGGGAGGTGGAGGGGTTGGAGAACAGTAGAGGGGTCGAAGGCGGCAGCTGCAGACTCGAGACCTAGGTCGATATCAGCCTCGAGCAAACCAGACATCTACCGACCATTCGCAAAACATTCACCTCAAGTGTCCCCGGCGGTGCCCTCCTCCACCTTCTCTTCCTTCTCCTCCTCCTCCTCCTTCTCTTCCTCTTGCTATTCGCCGTGCCTCTTCTCTACTACTCGTGCTCTCTCAATACGCTGCAATGCAGCCCCTTCTCTTCAACAAGGGTGTACCGACCACCCTCTTCTGTCTCTCGCTCTCTATCTCTTTTTCTTGTTTCAACCCCTTCACGTTTCTACTCTCCGGTTTCTCCGCAGAAGCGGCAACTTTGAAACGACAGATAAAATCGTATTAACGACCACTCCGAAGCTGCTGTAGCTTTTACCTCTTTTCGTCTCCCATCTTCCACAACTTCCAGAGCACTGTCGCCCTTTATCCACCATCCTTTTCTTCCTACCGTGATCTTACATCACTACAATAAAGCACGACAATTCTTCGTAAATACAGGATGGATGTCGGAGCGATTTCGAGGGAACGACCTGTAAAAATCTTTTCACGATCGGCCGTGCGATAAAAGAGATATCGTTTTCGAGTATTCTACACGATGAATAACTTTAACGATAATTGAATTATTCTTGAACTTTTTGAAAAGATAACTTTTGCGACGATTGAGTATGTCTCCTGAAGTGTCGATTAAAAATCGTACAAAAAAAAAAAAAAAGAAAAAAGAAAAGAACAAAAAAAAAAGAAGAAAGAAAGAAAATAAAATACAAAAAAGAAAAACGAAACTTTATCATCGATCTTGTACCATAATCAATTTTATTCTCGCATAAACTCTATCGATGAATTTAAAAAAGGATTTAACATACGAGCATAACGCTTATATTCATTCTTCTCTGTAATATAGTAATCGAAGTAAATAATATCGTGCGAATATTGGAAATAGCAATGTGCTTATCAATCGATGCTCGATATGCTTTCAATTATGTAACTGTATTAATTATAACAAGAGTCTCTGGGTCCTACCACCACTTATTCGTTCGTTCTCTCAAGCATACTCGGGTGCGCATTACAAATGCCACCAAAGCGAGAACGAAACACACACATCCACATACATACAGAGAGATAGAGAATGGGAAAGAGAGATAGATAGAGAGATTGAACTATCTGCTTACTTGCTCTCCCCTTGATTCTATATCCGAACGACGATAATGATAAACCACACATGCGTATCGTTCGTATCGGTTAATCGATGGCATTCAACTAGCAGCATCTATTGTTTCCGCGAATTGAACGCTTCTCAATGGGGACCGAATAACCGGTCTGTCTGCACAAAAATCTGTGTACAACATCGATAGAAACCACGTTCAATTCGGCTATACGATTATATTTTTTTATTTCTTTCTCCTTCTACTCTTACTAAAAATAAATACGTCCCGATTCAACCAAGTATAATCTTGTCTCGAATTGACGTATTTTTCAATAAAGAGAAATACGTTTTCATTATTATTATTATTATTATTATTATTATTATTATTATTATTATTATTATTATTATTATTATTAGTGTCTAAATGTATTGTTAAATATTTAATCCGTGGAGAAAAGAAAAAAAAAGGAAAATAAGAAACACGATCACTTTAATATCCTGAAAGATTTTACGCGATATAGTTAATGGAGCCAAAATTAATTGGCAATAGACAACCGAGAAGAATCAATCATTGACGATAGGATCTATCTTTCGGTTGTATGTTGAAAATTCGATACACAAGAATATTAACTAATCGAGAATGGTCTTGGTATCGTTGATCGCAGATAACTATAAACGGTTGGAACGTTGAAAGAACACGATCGTGCGGTTAGATGACGCAGATATTATGCGAGCCTATCTTTTATCGAGTTTCGTGTTCGTTCATTAATTACATTAAACCGATTTCATTGACCGAACGATAAGAATCTCGGACAACAGGTCAAATCAGCGATATTACAAATGTATTTAAATTCAATCGAAGAAACGGAAATAAGCAGGTATAGGAAAAAAGGGGATGCGATTAGCTTGTTAGGTAAATAAACGTATAGAAAATCTTTATACCGTGATAATCATAAATTGTTACATCGATGAAAGGTGAAAAGGGAAAACTTTAAATGTGATTTAATTTCAAACGGAACCAAACAAAAAAAAAAAACATTTTACTAACATTCGTTCGAATGATGGATAAATCTGTAATCGTTAGGATAAAATAGGTAAGAAAACACAGATCGGATCGGATCGGATCGAATTGGATCGGAAAAGATACGAGCGCTAAAATTGTCGATGAAAGCGCGAAAGACGTTCTAACGAATTAGTAACAAAATACGCTAGAAGGAATCGTGGCATGAGAGCGTCCATTAATCCCTATAACGACGCGATCGTTCGAGTTGAACGTCTAGTGCACGACGATCGCTTCGAGCGATATCCTTTTAAATCCGTCCTGATTGTCAGACGGAAGAAAGAGAGAGAGAGTAAATGAGAAGAGAAAGGGAGATAGAAAGAAACGGACATATGAGAGAGACAGAAAGAGAGAGAGAGAGAGAGAGAGAGAGGAGGATAGGGATAGAAAAAGAAAAAAAATAAAAAGATCTGCCCATCGTTCGTCGTGGTAAGATTTTCTTCGAGCGGTATTCGTATCGCGTGAGGAACGACTCCTCTTGATCTTATATACGGCGCTCGCATTAACGTTCATAAACTCGAAACGTAGCCGATGCAATATTTCAAGTTAATGAGCGCGATAAATTTATGCGTCGAGTCGGACTGCCAGTTAAAGAAGAAGGAGAGATCTAACGAAAGAAGAGGGTGGAAGAAAAGAAACGAGAGAGAGAGAGAATGAGAGAGAGAGGGAGAGAGAGAGAGAAACGTACACAAAGAGGAAGAGAGAGAATGAGATAGGGAGAGGGAGAAAAGGGAGACGAAGGTACATTGAAAAAGGACTAGAAAGGAATGAAAGAGAAACAAAGACTATATAACGAGCGAAACGATATCTGTTTTTATTAATAGAAATTTAATTTGCACACTAGATGGGGCATGGTAATTTGAAGGAAATTGAATTATCTTCGAATTATCGGGGCCGTACGCGATATCGAGTCTCTTATCAGGTCTCTACGTACGCTTTACACGTTTAGAAATATATATATATATATTTGTGTGTGTATATGTCTATATGTATTCGCATATACCATGTTATTTGTTATGTGTTCCATGCATATTTGTGCATACATATATATAAATATATATATATATATATATATATATATATATATATGTATATATTATGTATAAACATTTGTCGTCTGTTATAAGAAATAAGCGAATAAGAAAAAAGAATTTATTCTGCGAATAATTTTCCGTGAAATATATTTGCAAAATGGTTACTCGTTAACTTTACGAAATATCGTTCAATGGAGTAAACGAAGTGCAATTATGCGAAAGAATGATTAAAGCGATATCGAGAAAAATTCACGTACCGCGGCGTTTCTGACCACATTGAAAAGTAACCTCGAACAAAATATCATGTCATTATGCCTGTTATTATCGGTCATTATATATGAATATCGAAAATCGTTCGTCGGATCATAACACAGACATTAGTAATTCGTATGTCGCGTAACTATACATATACATATACATAAATACATACGTATATGTATCTATACATATTTTATACTGAACGACGAAAGTGGAACGCGAAACAAATCGAGCGAGGAAAACTCGATAAATGGCGTTTCGCTGATCGCGTGACCCTCCTGGAAATTGCCGCGAGATAATTCGAGAGTGTCGAAGTTAATAGGGTTTCTCATTTCTAAAGAGGGGAACGGAGAAGGAGGAGAAATCGAGGTGAATTCGTCAAGCTTGCCAAACTCTTTCATGCATTATAGATTTGCTTCGGAGTTGTATGCGTCGAATTGCAACTCGATGGCTTTTCTTATTCCTCTTTTACTTCTTCATCTTCTTTTTTTTTTGTTCTTCTTCCTTTTTTCTTTCTTTCTTCCTCTACTACTACTACTTCTTCTTCTTGTTCTTCTTCTTCTTCTTCTTCTTCTTCTCGTCATTTTCAATCCTCCCTTCGTCGTCAACTCAGCCCGTTTGGCAATTACAAAAGAAAGGTTCTCAGCATGCGTTCGAAGAGTTCAAATCCACCTACCCAAAACCACTACACTATCACCACCGTCGTTCCGATCGTGTATTTGTACTCTTTCTTTCTCTCTTTCTCTCTCTCTCTCTCTCTCTTTCTCTCTCTTTTTCTCTCCGCAAAACTTTGAGGTTCGTTTCGACACAAAGACACCGTACAAGATTACTTTCTTTGTAGAACCGAGCAAGTTCGTTTCCTTGCCGTTGCCTTCAGTCGATTACAAAGAACGTTCTTTTAAGGAAATGCCCTTTTGTGTGGTATTCGCTTCGTCTCCTTCTCTCTCTCTCTCTCTCTCTCTCTCTCTCTCTCCTTTTCTCTCTCTTTCTTATCGATGAAAGTCTTGATTCTTCCTTCTAACTCTTCTCATTCTCCTCTTTTCTTACTTCTTCTTCTCCTATGTCTATTACTACTACTACTACTACTACTATTATTACTACTTCTTCTTTTTCTTTTTCTTTTTTTTCTTCTTTGTCAATATTTTTTCTCGTATCGAACGATAAACGCCAAAACAGACGGTTTAATCGATCTTTCACGATTAAACGATCAATCGTGATCGATCTTTCTGAAACCGTTTAATAGCATCCCTAATCCGTTAACAAGAGTTTAATCTTTAAGATAAACAACCGAGTATTCTACCCCCACCCCCATCCCCCTTTCAATAGTGAAATAAATTGCCGACTTGTCAAATGTCACTTTTAAAAAATTTGATAATTATTTATTGTAAAAAGGTTTGATACTTTGGAGAAAAAGTTTGATACGGTTAAAAACGTAACTCATTAGGTTACGGCTATTTCCATTACGGGGGAAAATTACTTAGCAACGTTTCTTAAACGGAACGAACTCGGACTATAATAAAAGGCCAGTACTTACTCTTTGTTAACGTCACGGTGTAACTCTCTTGTACGTACGTACGTACGTTCGTTCATTCGTTCATTCGTTTAAACACTTGCTAATACGTTCGCCCGAGATATGCCCGTGTTTATACGGGCATTTTCATCGAGGATGTGTTAATGAATAGAAACGACTTTATAACCTTGCACTACTCAATCCTATGAACCATCACGCGTGTCACTCCAATCGAATATAAACATCGGACTTTAATACGTCGAATAATAACGTTGAATTTTTTTAATAATAAATTGCTAACGTCGTGCTCGCTCAATATAATCTCCAGTTTTTCTTTTTTTCTTTTTTTTTTTTTTCTTTTTTTTCATTTTCCTTTTTTTCTCTCTCTCTTTTTTTTATAATTTTTCTTTTTTTCTTTCTTCAAATAAAATATATATTTATATAATAATAAATCTCGTGTAAACGTTACACGTAGATTCAACGGATAACGAATTGACGGTGCAAAGCTTCCTAAAAATATAACATAAAAATACGACTCGACGTTTATTAACAAGGACACTTTTTACGCGTAATATCGTACAAATAATTTTCATTCATTTTTCTAAAATATTATTTATAAGTAATACATATTACGTCTATGTATGTATCTATGTACGTACAAATATATATATATATATATCTCATGAAAATGAACGTTGATATATTCACGTTGGGACGGTTAATTAAAGCAATTAATTTAAGATAGAACGTTTAGTTATACGAAGCTCTGGGTTTTACGATAAAAATAGATAAACATAGTCCGAAGAGACAAAGAAGAAGATGAACAAGAAGAAGAAGAAGAAGAAGAAGAAGAAGAAGGAAGAAAGGGAGACATGTCGACGACAACGAAGAAGAAGAAGAAGAAGAAGAAGAAGAAGTAGAAGAATAAGAAGAAGAAAAAGAAGAAATATGGTAGAAGGAAGAAGACAAAGGTAAAATCCAAGGATGACACGGACCGTATTAAAAGCTCTCGCGGTTCACGGCCGTTTGTCTCGACAATTTAATTTCGTCTTTGTAACCACGGGAAAGCAAGAAACAGTTCTTCGGCTCGACGATTCCTTCCTCTCCTTAGGAGGTTCAACAATAGGCGGAAACGCGTCTGGTTTTACAAAAGGAGCATCGTATTCTCTTTTTTGAAGGAGAAAAGATCGAAAAGGAGAAGAAGAACGACTATTCTCTATGTCTCTAGAAGAGTATAGTATGCTTGTGTGTTTGTCGATGTCCGAAGGTGCCTGATAAAGAATCGAGGCGAAATCAAAAGGTTCGTGGTAAGGGAGCCTTATCTCTCTCTCTCTCTCTCTCTTTCTCTTTCTCTCTTTCTCTCTTTTTTTCTCTCTCTCCTTCTCAAATCCTCGCAGATGGTGTATGGAAGAAGCGCAACGGCTCGTGATAGATCTTAGCGGATAGTTACGGTACTTGATTAATGTCAATGTGTGCGCACGGACACGTGCAGATGGCTTCCACACGGCAACACAATTGAATTATTCAACTGCAACATCGTTCTCAGGATACACTGACACGAAACCGCGAAAGAGATCGTCGTCGTAATTCTCTAAGTTGTCCTCGAGACGTTGATTTAGAGACGTTGAGAGAGATAGATAGATAGAGAAAGAGAAAGAGAGAGAGAGAGAGAGAGAGAGAAAGAGAGAGAAAGAAGAAGAGAAAAAGAAAGAAGACATTTTCGTTCAATGAAATATTTATAAAACGTTGATAAAAACGAAAACTAACGGAAAATAAAATGAAAAAAAAAAATGAAAAAGAAAAAAGAATATTACGAGAGAGAAAGAGAGAGAGAGAGAGAGAGAGAGAGAGAGAAAGAGAAAGAGATAAACTTTCTGTGTGTATAACGTAATAATAATAAACTACAACTACGATAATATCATACTTTCCGATCCGCTTTGCTTTTATCTGGGAAAATTCATTTCAGTTATGAATATAGAATGTAATGCGATCGTATGCAACAATTCGACGAAATTCGCATGCATTATCGAAATGATTTCGAATAATCGTCGTCGATTTGAAATCATTAGAATTACATGGTGGCATTTAAATCAGATATAAAATATACAAAAAGCATCTCTGTATAAGCCGTACGAAACGCACGATTCTCCTCACCCTCTCTCTTTTCTCTCTCTCTCTCTCTCTCTCTCTCTCTCTCTCTTACACATACACTATCTCTACCAGCCTACGTAATTATTCGTTTAAATCAACATCGAAGCGAAATGTTTGAAAAGTACCGAACGAGGTGCGCGTGTACATTTCAGATACCTACGTTATAATTGAATTTACAGGACACTGTGGGGTTGTGTGTATGTGTACCGTATAATGACTTCCTATTTGACTATGATTACGTGTTTGCGCGCGTTTCATACTCGAAGAGTGTAGATACGTAGGTATGTATACACAATGGAGAATATTCGATGCGTACACGAGTTTTCTTCGTTTCGTTCGTTTGTACACTAGTCGCCCCGAGATTTGTACGTCTCTCGTTTATGCACGCACACACACACACACACACAAACACATATATATATATAAAAATATATATATATATATGTATGTATTCACAAACGAGAGAAGGTTTCACGTTGCTTTCTCCATGTATTAATCTGTGTATTTCTCTGTATACGCGACCCGTATTACAATCCCGTCGAAAAAAGCCTGCGGCGCGAAACGTCAGTATCTCGGAATGAACGATGTTGCTCGATTACCATAATAATCCCTCTGTATCGCTGTATCAACTCACGTATTTCCAACCGGAAAGATACGCGAGAGCGAATGCACCGATGCAATGTGGCGGTGTTTCGAAATGCCACAAAACTTCTTTCCACCTTATATACGTACGTATTTCACTCTATATACATATATATATATATATATATATATATATATATATATATATACATATCTATATATAACGTCTTCTCTCTAACACTTTTATTTTCATCTCCTATCTCTCCTCTCGTCTTCCTTCTCGTTTTATCTCATTTCTTCTTCTTCTTCTTCTTCTTCTTCTTCGTCTTCTTCGTCTTCTTCGTCCTCTTCGTCTTCTTATTCTTCTTCTTATTCTTATTCTTCTTCTATCTTCGAGACTCGACTGGCAGTCTTATTGTTCGCCAAGCGAGATGGCAAGTTTGCATTGCAGATTTTATGCCGATACAATCTTTCGGCTTTGTCAGAAGAGACTTTACCGTCGAAAGCTTTTCGTTCGCGTGAGATTCTTCACGAGAGAAAGAGAAAGAGAGAGATAGAGAGATAGAGAGAGAAGGAGAGAAAGAGATAGATATTGAAATAACTCAGTTCAATCGATCCAAATCGATTTTTATTTTCCTCGGGAAATTTATATTCTCTTCTACATAATCCGTTCAATAAATCGTAGAAGATCGTAGAAGCGAATCGAAGTATAACATTTAACCGGTTTTATTTAACGATCCATGTCAGTAAAAAGTCTATAACGAATTGAGATAGGTAGATATAGAGTAAAAGAAAGAAAGAGATAGAGAGGTATAGATAGACATATAGAAAAAGAAAGAGTGGGAGTAAAGTGGAAAACGAGCTAGCAAGTAACGTGTTCTACATGGTTAACACTAATACAGATATGCAAATTATTATTAATTAACAGTAGGCCGATCGTTACGCTGTCAACAACAGAAGAGAAACTGAATCGGTGTGCGTCTATGATTCACCGAGATCGTCAGTGGATGATAAAGTTTAATTAGGCAACGTATTAACGCACAGTTGGTAAACCATAGAACGTTAAGCAGTAGCGGACAGAGTGAGTGGTTAGCAAGCAGGTGCATGGATAATTATACGTTTTCCTCTTATATCGTCGTCGCATGCTACTGGAATAATTAAGCAAAACCGATGAGCATTCTCTCTCTCTCTCTCTTTCTCTCTCTCTCTCTCTCTCTCTCTCTATCTCTGTCTCTCTCTCTCTCTCTCTCTCAATCTCTCATATTTTCAAGTACACCTATCTTCTACCTACAAATACATAAACGTATAAAGATACACATACAATACACTTATGTATGCCTGACAAACCCGGTAATTTAGTGAATTTTTAATTTATGCATCGTAAGTATCATCCGCATTGAAATCGACGTTGTTATACGTCTTCACGAACTGGATCGTCCAATTTCTTTTCGCCGGCCCTGTAATAACTTTGCTACTCCGCCCGTGACGATACTTTTCCCCCCCTCCCCCCCCTATCCTCTCAGGTAGCACCTACGATAAAGAGAAAGAAAGAGACAGACACACACGCAGAGGGGGAAAAGAGAGAGAGAGATCTTCCGCGTCCCAAGAATTTTATCGTAAATTGTTACGGCAAGAAACGACGCTTTCTTTTTATTAACCTTCGTGACTCGAATACATACATACATACATACATACATACATAAATATATAGCGAGAGTTAAATGAATGGCAAAGAAATTTTCCATGATTCTTCTCGACGACATCGACATTAAATTATTTCCAAAATTGATTATCGTCATAATTAACTAATTCTTCCTGATAGCTAATATGGCATTGATAAGAGAAACTAAGAGAGATTTCTAAATTCTTTAACGATCATAAATGATCCAATAGAAAATTTTTGACAAAAGAGAAAAAATTAAAAAAAAAAAAAAAAAAAAAAAAAAGAGAGAGAGAGAGAGAGAAGAAAAAAAAACTACGTTTACTATAAAACTTCAATTTCATTATTTCATTACGATATAATATTGTATTCGTTCTTAAGGATTATAAACATATATATTTCCATCGATATCGTTGTCCTTGATATCCGTAAAGTTTCTTGTCGAAAATATCGGTACGATTTTGAATTAACAGACATCAATAATTCAACCATAAGATAGTTTACGTTGACAGTATTATACCGTATTACATTGAATTATTACCAACAGCTATTGAGAAAAGGTAGGAATAAAAAGTCGTTAAGAGATAACAAGAGAACGTTTGATCTATTACACCGGCGCTACTTCTTTCTTGCTTGGGTTCGCCGACTTTCGACCGACGATATTTCTTGCCGATAGTTACGAGTGGTTACGCGTACTGAACGATTACGGTGCATGATAAACAAATAAACGAAGTCGAACTCCGACAGCCAAGGGGGATTAAGCGTGACCGTGCCAGTTTCGTTCAAGTGTTTCAAACTCGAAATCTTATGCTTTGTAAAGTGGAAAGAAAGAAAATCCCGATAAGATCTTATTACGATTATTTATCTATCTATAATGTGTATATATGTATCTGTGTGTATGTGTATATATATATATATATAGTAACACCAATGAGAAGGAAAGAACAAAAAAGAAAAAAAAAGGAAAAAAAAAAGAAAAAGAAAGAAGTAAATAAATTCTCAAATAGGATAGATTTCATTTTCTGATTTAATATGAGAAATATATATATATATACATATATGTGTGTGTGTGTGTGTGTGTGTGTGTGTGCGGTATCTTGATATAATAATTTATTTAAAAGAGTCAACATTCGTGACTTAAAATATCAGGACAATGATAGATGGAGTTATCACGAATTGTCTAATAAATTCTCGCGTGGGAACGTATACGATTTCTCGTAGAAACGTTCGTGTAAATGCGAAAAAGATAAAACGTAATATTCGAGCAAGGACAAACACGACACGACACGATACGACACGAAACGAAACGAAATGACATGACACGACATGATGGGACGAGACGAGACGGGACGGGACGTAACATAGACGATTTGCTCGTTACTGGATCACGCGTTTTAAACGTGACGCCGAAAATGACGAAATCCTATATAAATATGTAGATACGATGCCGGGACAATGAACTTATCCCTACGATACCCCTAATTCCCGTGTGTTTGCGTTTTAGACGTTTATTAGTTCGACATTATCGTTCAAATGTCATAAAGTGTGCGCAAACGAACGTATTAATCATTATTTGAATACCTTTAAAATAGAAAAAAAAAAAAAAATAAAAAAAAAAAAGAAAGAAAAAGAAGAACAAATTTTTTGATAACGTTTCACTTACCTTGGGGTCAAAGTTGAAGACCTGTTCAGGTCTGAGAGGACATTCGAGACCACATTTACAGGTTCCCGCTGTCGTCAGGTACTCCTTCAGTTGATCCAACGAGCCTAGAGCCGTACTGCTAGGACTGAAATAAATCAAATCAAATCAAATAATAAGTTATTATAATAATACGATAATCTTCTTAAATACTCTTCCTCTCTCTTTCTCTCTCTCTCTTTTTCTCTTTAAATGAAGAAAAGAAAGAAAAAGAGAAGAAATCTCGCGGAAGAGATATGTTTCAATTTTCATGTCTTCGAGTATTTATTAAAAAAAAAAAAAAAAAAAAAAAAAGTAAATATACTTTTTTAATCGATCATTACAATAAGGATAAAGAAAATGATTTGTTTATTAAATAAAAGATATAACACGTATTTACGTTCCTGAGGGATTCATCTTAAGTTCTTCTAAGTCCAATGGTTTGGACTTTAACGTTTATTGGCATTCGAACGTACGTACGTACGTTCAAAGCCAACTAGAGATGATAGAAAAGAAGATGAGAAAGACATAGTGTTAAGGGTGGAAGAAAGGGCTCCAATACCGACACCAGTAACGTTCACTCTCGAAGATGGTTTTAGGTATGGGAGTTAGGAGAGAAAGGAGACAAGCCGCAGCGATGTGAAACGAGCGAGGCTTCTTGCTTGTATATTGATTACCCAATGGAGAGACAGAGAGACTTTGTTTCAAGGTACTTTGCAGCTTCCTAAACTAATAACCTCGGGCGTTTCATCCAGGGCATTATAACCCCCTGAGACTACCCCTCTTCTTCGTGTCTCGACCCTCACTACTGTACCGTTTCTCTCTCTCTCTCTCTCTCTCTCTCTCTCTCTCTCTCTCTATCTATCTCTCTTCCCCTTTTATCTTTCAGTCACGCTGTCTCACCTCTCCTTTCCTCCCTTATCGCTTTATATCTTTCTCTGTATTCCTATATCTGTCTTTCTCTTTTCTGTGTACTATAGTATCCCATTCTCCAAAAGGATTCCTCGAGGCAATTATTTCTCCCAACAAGACAAATTTCTAGGCGCCCACCTTGTTACTAATTTGTGCCGTATTCGATTTGTTCCACTCATATATAAATATGTGTGTGTGTGTGTGTGTATTTGTATGTGTATTTGTACCCTTACATCAGTGCGAAAACGAGACACGAGTTGTGAATTTCGTGCCTCCAGTTTCCTCGCGAATTATTAAGGCGAGACGCTGATATCGCCGTCCGCCGCCACCGACTCTACCTCCACCTCTTCCTCCTCCTCCTCCTCCTCCTCCTCCTCCTCCTCCTCCTATTCCTCCTTCACTATAACGATAAGAGGATTTAATTATGCGCGTTTTCAACGAATCTACCCATTCTATGGAAGGTAATGTACTCTCTATCGGAATAACCGTTTGGAAGTTTCACCGAGAGGAGTTCGAGTTTGCTCTTCTACTTCATTCTCGATTATACATTTCCATTGTACGTACATATTTACCTGCCGAATAAATCAATTGTTTCCGACTCATTTTGTATGCGTACGCGCTAACTAATACCTCGCAAAATTCAAAATTCGCTTTACGTGTTACGTTATACCTAGATATATTTATGTGAAAGAAAGAAAAAAAAAAAAAAAAAAAAAGAGAAAAGAAAGAAGTAGAAAAATTCCATGAAAAGTAAGAGTTTATTCCTTAATATAATCCAACAGATTTAAAAGCGAAAAATTTTCAAGAGCGTATACTTAATATATACGAGTATATATATATATATATATATATATACACACATGTATACACATGGCAAGACAGAAAATCCCTCTGAAAGCTTATGAAATAGGGAAGAAAAAGAGGGTTACTTTTACAAACGAAAATGTAATAGAAAGATGTTGCTACTGCTGCTGCTGCTGCTGCTATTACTACTACTACTACTACTATCGCCAGTGGTTTATCTCTTATAGATAATGCAATAACATATCTCTTTTTTTTTTTTCGCGAAAGCACTTTTTCGTGGACGCTCGTGTCTACCCGTAAGGATACCACGATAAAATCTAAATGTAAGAGAGCGATTTTGTAAGTAAGAGAGGTCGTCAAGCGTAGTTCCTTCCATTTCCTACAAAACGAGTCGCGTGAAACGAGTAAGAAGGATAGGTAGGTATACGATAAGCTCCATAGGATGAATAATATTCCTCTGAGAAAGGGTTACTTGTCCTACTAAAATAGATCTTATTCCTTGACATAACGAACGTCAGTATTTTGTCTAAGCCATAAGCGCAAGGAACGAAAACGCGTTGAAGAATATAAATGTAGATATGTATAATACAAAGATGAGAGAAAGATATATATATATATATATATATATATATATATATATATATAAAAGTATACGACAACGGCAAATTTAATTTTTCCATTCAATAAGGTATTAGCATTTAAATGAATAAACGAGTTGTGCAAGAGCGATCATTAATAAAAGTCTTAAGTCGTATTTCTATGCTTCGAGTACTTGCACGAAGATCACCGATGATCATTCTCGAGTTCTTATTATCTCAGGATAATAGGAATCGTTAAGATGATTTCTTACGATTTCTGCAATAAGATTGATCTTTCAAATGAAGAAATAAAGGAACGATTATCGGTCTCGAATAATTTTACTTTCTTCTTTTTTTCTCTCTCTCTCTCTCTCTCTCTCTCTTTTTCTTTATTTCTTTTTTCTTTTTTTTTCTGTTACAAATAATTTCTACTTATCAAATTGTAATGGTATATAATCGATCGTAATGTATGCCACCGCAATCATTGTTTACAATCTCTTACTACTTGTTATCGTTAAATCTTTTTTACATTCCCATTGAAATATTTAACGTGCTTCCGTTAAGCGAATAACTCGAAGCCGTTCAATCGAACGAAATCGACTATACGCTCTACTCTCGTTTCTGTTTTCCCAGAATTCATATCTCTAGTGTCATGTATATATATATATATATATATATATATATATATATATATGTCTGCACGTGTTTGTATGTTCGGCTTATCGAACGATTTAAAATTTGAACGGCCATGCAGAGGA
>NC_140811.1:4007500-4012500 GCF_050613455.1 Vespa mandarinia | reverse complement strand
GGTGTAACGTAAAACGAATTTTCCATTAAGCACAAACTTAATGTGATTCACGAGCCGCGCATGTCACACGCTGCCAACGAACATTGTCGGCTTAAGCTATTTAGCGGGTTAGCATACGTTGTTGACTCGTCGAGGGCGCATTCGCCTACGCTACTGTCACCGAGATGATCTACATACGTATGTATGTATATTACGACAGGACAAAGAGAAAACATTTCGAACGTTCACTTTAGAAAAGATGAACAATCTTCATAACACAAACATAAACGTATAAACACACACATACACATATATATATATACATATATATATATATATATACAGACTGTATGTAATATTGTGTATATACACACACACTATATATAACACTGTGATAATATCACATATATTTATAAGATAATGAATATGATGTTAATTTTCTTAATAAAATATCGTGGATAATAGTTTTTTTTCTTTTTTTTTTTTTTTTTTTTTTTTTTTTCGTTAAAAAAACATATCGAAGGATATCAATTCGTATAATTAAAAATTCACGATATAACAGAGAGAGAAAGAGAGAGAGAGAGAGAGAGAGAGAGAGAGAGAGAGAAAGAGATAGAGAGGGACAGATAAATCAATGAAGAATCGCGATGTTATGATTTTTACGTTACGAAACGTTCTTGACGTAATATAAATATTTATATACATTCGTACATACATACATACATACGTAAAATATAAAAACGCGCATTATACAGGTACTCCAGGATAAATATATGTTTCCCTTCGTATACGTAAAAGTCATAGAGACAACCGTAGCAAAACCGAGATAGAAAATCCTCTCCTTCGTTTCTCGATTCAAGAACGATATTTACATCCTATTGGTACTTTTCCACATTCTGTTAAGCGTACCCTGTCGTGGCAGAGAAATGAAGCGGATAACTGCTAGGATAGAGTGTATGCAAAATTGAACGACGAGTTATTGCTAATATCAAGCACGCGGAGGAGGAGAAAGAGGTGGAGGAGAATAAGGGAGAAGGAAGAGGAGAAGAAGGAGGTAAGTATTTACCTATACACGGTGTGTAGATACATTCTGTATACCTAAGCGAAAGTACTTCCCCGCGAGTGAACGCACGGAAATTGTACAGAAAAGGAGGATAGAGAGAGAGAGAGAGAGAGAGAAGAGAGACAAGAGGAATCGTTGATACGTTCGCTTGCTTCCACGAAGCTCAACGAACACCGATATCCTTCCCGTAATATATATGAACGATGATAATAATGCCATGATGATAGATCGATTATTATGCTGGGCGATCGGTATATCGAATTCGATCGATCCGTATCCGTGTATTCTCATTGAACGTTTTCGAGATTGAACTATTATATGACTCTAATAGAATACCTAGATGTACAAGATTAACGTTTGAAAGTGATATTAAATTGATTGAAAAGAAAACAAAAAATATATATACATATATATATATATTTGATATTTGTATACATTTTTTTTTTCACAGAAAAAAAAAGAAAGATAGAGAAAGAGATTATAATTTTTTTTTTTTTTTTTTTTTTTTTTTCTTGAAATTGATAAAGGTGTCGATTTATTATTATGATTCGCACAATAATAGATGATTATCACTCAAACATAGGTAAATTGCATGGTCATACGTATTCACGTAAAATATCGTGACTCATAACGTCCCGTGAACTTGTTTCTTCCACGTCATACCACGTTAATAAAGTTTTTGACCGAGTACGCGTCCAAGTCACTTTATATTTCTCGATGGAACAATAGCGGTAATAACGGTAATACCGAACTATCGTTCCTATCGCCAGCACGAAATTCGTGACGTCGTCTGGAAGATCGTTTCCTCGAAAAGAAGTATCAAAGGCACGAATAGTAACAAATCGCTAGTATACACATACTCACTCATTCACTCACTCACTCACTCACTCACTCACTCTCTCTTTTTCTCTCTCTCTCTCTCTCTCTCTCTCTCTTTCTTTCTTTCTCTCCTTGATCAAGTTCATATGGAAATAGGAACGCGATTTAAAGGTAATCCTAAAATTGCATGGATATGGGAATATTTAGAATGGTTTTATTTATTTCGATCACGAAACAAGACAGGTAGAAACAATCGACCGTTTTATGTTTCGTAATATAAATTTAAAGGAACGAGGTAATGGGAGCTAATAATAGAAGAGAGAAAGAGAGAGAGAGAGAGAGAGAGAGAGAGAGAAATCGCATTTAAATTATTCGTATCGGTGTTTCTCTCCCAAGGTATTTACATAGAAAATTTTACTTAGCAAACAGAGATAGAAACACGACCGATACTCGCTAATTGCAAGTCGCTATACGGTTCTCGCTCCCGCGTACTGCTTTGACTTTCGAACAATCATTTACGGTCTCTGCTCGCAAACTATAGAGAACCGTTCATAGTCGACAGTGAGAAATAATGCCCTCTCTGCACTCTCCTTTCCTCTCACTCTTACCCTTTCTCACTCTCTCTCTCTCTCTCTCTCTTTCTCTCTCTCTCTCTCTCTCGTTCGCTTTAGCTCACTCGTTTGTTCTGTCATCCTCTTACTACGTGTATCAGTTCTCGCAGGAACTTCGTACTACTTCATCTAAAACTGCGTTCCCATGAATTCAATTTAAACTTGGATTTACTCCTAGTGTTCGTTCCTCTCTCTCTCTCTCTCTCTCCCACTCCCCCCCTCTCTCTCTCTCGCTTTCTCTCTTTCTATCTTTCTTTCACCTAACAGTTGTTTCCATCGTACTCGACTCTAATGAAGTTGTAATGGATACAAGTTTCTGTCTTCGAAATCGTCAAGAGTAATAACTTTTTCTTATGTGAAATCGCTAGAGACATTACTACGATGTCTTATCCCGGAGGATTTTGTAATTAGCATAACAGCTCTTACTACGAAGTAGAAAACTTAAACTTTACACTTTTCAAAGTATAAAAGTATACACAGACACATATTTATATATCGTAAAGAAAAACGAAAATCAATGTTTATTAACAAACGCGCATAAGAATAATAAAAGAATAATAATTCTTTTATATAATCGAATAAAGTGAATGTTTGTTTATCGTTTAATTTACATGAACAGGAAGATACAAACACAAACGTATATACATATACATACACAGACGCGTATGCACACGCACACGCGCTCGCACGTACCTACATGTACCTACCGATCTATCCATCAACTAATCCGTCTATTTCTACGTCTACCTGTCCGTCTAGCCGGTTATCTATCCATTTCTCTCTCTCTCTCTCTCTCTCTCTCTCTCTCTCTCTCCATCTCCCTCCTCCCCCCTCTCTCTAGTCCTATCTTTCCTCTCTTCTCTCTCGGCCGCTCGAATTTCACAAACACGTAACGATGTAAGCGGCTTAGTCTCGACATAGCATGCAAGCCCTTGTTACGTGCTACAGAGTTGGCCGATAAGGGAGCACGACCCGTTATCATCGATCATCGTTAACTCGCTAACAATTAGTCCCTCTGACGTGATCGTAACTCTCTTCTCTCTCTCTCTCTCTCACTCTCTCTCTCTCACTCTCTCTCTTCTTCATTCTCTTCGACGATGTAATACCATAGTAATATCTACCTGATATATCTAATTACTTTTAAATACTTAATTTCAATGTTCTTATTCATTATCATATCATTTTATCATATCTAACGGAGTCCAACCATACGATACTATAAATTTTCTTTCGAATCTCATAATACGTTTGTTAAAGTTTCTCGTAATTCTTCAAGCGATAATTTTACAAGCGATAATTTTACAATAGTAGTACGAACGATGGGATCGTTTCGAACATTTCGAAAAATCCGTATGAATATCATATAATTTATAACTTGTTATCACATACGTACACACAGAGCAGACATATAAGCACTCATCACACGGATATACATCACATTTAACATTGTAATAGAATATCATTATGAAATTAATTTCCAATACTGTCGTCATATTTCTATAAATATCATATAAATTACAAGGAATGAAATATCGAAAAAAAAAAAAAAAAAAAAAATAAAGAAACGGAGGTGAGAACATTATGATCGATGGTCTTCGATATATTTTATATCTGTAATATTGTAAAAATAAAATTTTTAATGTGTAAAAGAGAATTGAGTATAGCCGTAGTCTCCAATGAGGTGTATAAAACCATTCGAAAAAGTATCGATAAATTTCAAACCTAACCATTTCTACAAGCGGTTAACGTTGACTCATGTTTTATTCATTCGGTTAAACATGTCGGATATTCTTTCGTTCTTTCAAAATGATTCAATCGATTCCGTTCGATTCAATTGTTCCACGTGTGTGAAGCGGATTACTAATTAGCACCAAAGGAACGTGAGTGTTTGCTACTTAAATGAATTATATAAACATATATCCGCGCTGACGCGAGGACGAAGTGATTTCACTTTTAAACCAACTTATAAAAAAAAAAAAAAAAAAAAGAAAAGAAAAGAAAGGAAAAAAAAATGAAGAAAACCGAACATATGCGTTCTTCCTCTCTTGGATACGTACATACTTGCCTACATAATTTATGAAAAACGTAAATACATAAAACGCATAAAATTTCACACGATCGATAGAGAAAATTGTCCGAGTGCAAAATACGCATATAGAGAGGATATATATATACGATACATGGATACGAATACATACATGAAACAATGTATGAAGCAAGGTATGATGTAACGGGCGCGTGTTGTCTCCGCTTATTTGAGCCGGACGTGTAATTGCTGGCTTTTCAAGGTCGACCGGCTCAACTGCCACTTTATGTCATTTTCGACGAGCCAAACTTTGACAGATTATCATTACAAACGATAGGGGAGAACGATGTCGTTTGTTCCATCGATTTGACCGATGTTCGTCGTCTATTCATACTACTATTGTTCTCAAGGCGTTACCTTGTAATCATTTCGAAAGCAATTTATTCCTTTATTTTTATTTTTCGTTAAAGAAAAAAAAAAAAAAGAAAAAAAGAAAAAAAAA
>NC_140811.1:4002500-4005000 GCF_050613455.1 Vespa mandarinia | reverse complement strand
TCAAGATATTAAATAGAATTTTAATAGATCTCAGAATAAGACAAATAACTATATAACGTTTCATATTCCGTATTTACCTATCTATCGATTATCCGGTAACAACGAGAGAAACGAGACTAATGCAAACTTGATACATTCATTATTCATTATTGATTCAAGCTATTTATATGTATATATATATATATATATATATATATATATATATATATATATAAACGTATATTTCGTGATGTATATTTATCATAACTACACGTTGTCATAACTGGACGTATGTTATTGAATATTATTCCTAGAATTTAAGAGGTGTAAGAGACATTAAGAAACAATTACTCAATCTATTATTCATATTCCACGCTCGTCCTTGGTATATAATTTATAGGATCAATCGATAAGGCCATGACTATATTTATACGAAAACACTTTGGTATGTATAAACACACACACATACATACATATATATATATTTATATATATATATATATATATATATATATATATATATATATATGTATATATTAAAACGCAAATTAAACAAATCGAGTTTACGTGAAAGCCGTAATAGATTTCACATGGTATCGACCCATTTATTTATTTAACGTCATATAAATCATTCGTTATTTATTGGAGATTATTATCTCGTTGATAAGAACAATAATGACCTCGAAGCAAGGAGACAGTTAAAACGAATTAAAAAAAAAAAAAAAAATAAAAAAAGGAAAGAATAAAAACGATGTAAGAGAGAGGAGAACAATTCTAAAAAAAAACAAAAAAACAAAAAAACAAAAAGAACAAACATAAAGAAATAAAGAAGAAAAAAGAAAAGAGCAAAAGAGAAAGGATTCACATGATCGATCTTGTTAATCCCCAATTCTTAGGATATATGTAAAAATCAAATTGCAAAGAGAATTTTATTCGTCGTTCCTCACGATCGTCCTTGCGCTATAATTCATACGATCGATCGGAGCGTAACGGTATTGAAAACGATCGAATTTACTAGCGATCGATCGGATATCAACCGCAGGAAGTGTAATCGATGACGGGCCGGCGATTCGCATCGTCGATCGCAATCTCCTCTCTGTGTATCACGGCTGTGTATCACGGTTATGTATCGTGCAAAGAAGAAAGAGAGAAAAAAAGAGAGAGAGAGAGAGACAGTGAGTGAGTGAGTGAGTGAGAGTTTGATGTCCTTGAAAAGACGGAGAATATAGGTAACTATCGAAGTCGATAACTTCGCTGACTCTTCTCGGACAGTGGCACTCTTTTCTTTATATCTCTACCGATACGTTCAGCAAACAATGAACCCTCTATCGCCATGGATACGTTCCTGAATAAACATGATTTGCTTGGCGCGCCAACAGGATTATGTATCCTGGCCGGTGTAGGTCGTTCGCGAACGGACGAAGGATGGATGTGGAGCGTCTTAATCCATATGCATGGACTCCGTTTCAAGCGAGAATGCCGGAGCTGCTGCTGCTGCTGTTGCTGCTGCTGCTGCTACTACTACTCGACCCTTCTTTTTTTCTTCTTCTTTTTTCTTTTTTTATTTTATTTTTTTTTTCTTTTCTTTTCTTTTCTTTTCGTCGTTCCTTTTTTTAATCTCTTTTGTTCTCGCTGGTTAACCGACATAAGGTACCTGCCAAAAGATCGCGACCAGTTTTGACATCTATCACGGCCGAATAATGAAATATTGATAGAAAATGTGATTTACAATCTTTACCTTTTTATATAATAGTGGCGTATATACGTGAGTCAACAGATATTTTTATACGTCTCAATGATTTCAAACCGATCCAATTACAAAGAAATTAATATTCATTAATTTAGTCTCATAATAAATTTTTTCTCTTTTTTTTCTGTTTCTTTTTTTTCTGTTTCTTTTTTTTCTTTTTTTTTTTTCTTTCTTTAATCAAAAATCATTTATAAACTTGACGCATGCGCGATAACACCGATCTTCTTTTTCTTCCTTTTCTTTTTCTTTTTTTTTCTTTTTTTTTTATTTTGTTTCTTTTTTCTTTTCTCTTCTTTAATTAATTTACATTAATTTTACATAATTTCACATAATTTCATATAATTTTAAATAATGACACGAATTTTAAAATAATATCTTTCTTTTGGTATCACATCCTACGATAATTCAATGATAAGCCGAAGAAAACGTGTTGTGCCCTTATCTACGTTGATCTTTTTGTCTCTGCAACACGTGTCTCTCTAATACACAGATAAATATCTAACTACTTACACGTGACTTAACCGTGAAGAAAGATAGAATAAGAAAGTGCACCGGTTTAATATACATACATACATACATACATACATACATACATACATACATACATACATACATACATACATACATACATACATACATACATACATACATACATACATACATACATACATACATACATACATACATACATACATACATACATACATACATACATACATACATACATACATACATACATACATACATACATACATACATACATACATACAT
>NC_140811.1:3987500-3997500 GCF_050613455.1 Vespa mandarinia | reverse complement strand
GTGATCATTCTTAAAAATATTCTCGCATGGCGTATATACACGTACTCGTGAAAAATTTCTATGAAGCATTGAATATGATCATAAAACAATTTTACATTCTACAAATAGATTTGTATATAATTTTTGTTTTTTTTTTTTTGTTTAATTATATCCCATCATCAATTCAACGTTATAAATAATTCGATTATATTAAAATAACGTAAAACGTAATAATAATTTAATCCTAATTCATTTCATTATAATCGTAAATAATTTTGTTATTTTTAATATTAGAAAAATGATTGAAAAATCTAAAGGGACTATTGTTAAATGATATTTAAATTAATAATAAGCCTGTTAAAAGAATTAAAATAAAAAAAAAAAAAAAACAAAAAAAAAACAAAAAAAAAACAAAAAAAGAAACAAAAAAAAAGAAAAAGAAAAATATCTTAAAGATCTTTAATGTTAATCCAGCTGTGAAGTTTCTAAATTGAAAGGCACAAGAGAGAAATGTTCCCTCGCTTGATCGACATGGCAAAAAAAGCTCGTCAAGGAAGAGAAAGAGATAAAGAGAGAGAGAGAGAGAGAAAGAGAGAGAAAGAGAGAGAAAGAGAGAGAGAGAGAGAGAGAGAGAAGGAGAGCGAGTAAAGTTCCAGACGGACGTGGCAGTCATCGACAGAAGTCGGTCGGGTCTGCTTGCCAATTTATCAGCTCCTTCTCGTTCGACGCACGCGCGGCAGTCGCGTGAGAAACGAACGACGAAGAAAGACAAGAGGAGAGCTAGAACGTTAGTCACTCGTCTCATAATTTATTCATTCCTATTTTTAGGCACGACGGATCTCTCTCGACGGCCCGTCGGTCGAGCATGTTGCCGGAGAAGAGACGAGAAAGACTTGGTGAACAAGAAATTCGTGAAAATGTTCTCTCGGCGCCATGATTCCTATCGTTGTACAACGAGGAATGATGGAAGGGTGGGATGGAGGGGAAGGAGGGAGGGAGAGAGGGAGGAAAGACAAAAAAAAAGAAGAAGAAAAACAAAACAAAAAAAAAAGGAAAGAAAAGAAACAGAATAAACAGAGAAAAAAGAATTCTGTCAAAAATGAATCGCTCGATGGGAAGGGGAAAAAAAAAAACAAAGTATTTCTCTTAGATAACTTTTTTAAATTTATTTAATTAAATTTCTATGAACGAATATTTAAAATGATCAACGTTAAATAATCGTACGATATCGAAACTGACAAATATTCAATTTCATTGAAACGAAATAAATGCATTGTCGTTCGATAAAGAGGGTAAAAAAGGAAAAGAAAAAAAAAAAAAAAGAAAACAAAAACAATATAGAAAAGAAAAGAAAAGAAAAGAAAAGAAAAGAGAGAAATAGAAAATTCTTGGAAAAATGTTTTAAATAACGAAAGTTAAATCGATGTTTATCTTACGTACATTGGAGAAGTACTGCTTTATAAACGATTCCTCGTAACGGGGGCGGGAGGGAGGGGTGGGGGGTGCAGAAGGGTATGGGGATGGGGGTGAGTTGGGAGGAAAAAGTATTTCCTTGAAAATAGGGGCCGCTGGAAAATCTCTCGGGATCGGTAGAGATGAAAACTTTACCCTCTCTGAAACAATTGTTTCTCCTTGGAGGGGGAAAAAAAGACCGTAGCTCTTTTACCTCTCTTTAAACTTTCTCTGATACGCTCGATTGCACGTGAACGATGCTAAGTCACCAGGGATATGTATATACAACAATGTACTTCGATATTGAATGAAAATAGAAAAGCGAAAGAAACAGAGAACACGAATGGTCGATACGATGTAAAATAAATCGTCGTTATAAATCTTCATAAATATTTCTATATTCTAATTGTTTAGATTTAATGAACGTGAACGACGGGCAATTCGTTATTCGTTATTATCTTTTAAAATAGTCACGTAAGAAAAATCTAAATGATTAAAAAATTATTGCAAAATGATTATCTCGATAATTAAAACTTAATCGATAAGGACGAGAGAGAATGATATCGATTGTAAACTGAAAAGAAATTCAACTGATAATAACGACGAATTTTTGACCATTGATCATTTTATTTTTTCAACGTTAGACAACAACAACAATAACAACAACAACAAAAAAGAAAAGGTTTGTAGAAACAATATTAATATATTTGATACTCTCGTGGCACGACGAGTTTTTGCACTGACTAGTAGATAGAAACACGCGAATTACAGGTCACGTCACATGCAGTTCCGAATCAAAAGCGAAAACCGGGAAATTTGATTCGTTGGAAAAATTGCGCCGATAGAGGTTAATAAAAAAAGATTAAAAAAAAAAAAAAAAAAAATAAAAAATAAAAAAAAAAAGAAATAAATGAAAAAAGAAAAACAAAAGGAAAAAAGAGGGCGGACGAGTGGAAGGAGGGGGAGGAAGAAAAAAGAGAAAAAAAAAAGAAAAACGGGAAAAACATCAAACATCCTGCAAATTTCAATTACAACGTATTGAATAGAATTTAATTTGAATCTCTTTGATTTGACTCTGCTCTCGCACGTATATACCACTTGCGTTCACTCGGATTATTGATCGATAGAAAAGATGAATATAGCCCTTAACAAAATTACTATTTAACTCCTTTGAGTATTTCATTTCTTTCTCGTTTTTTTTTTCTTTTTTTTTATTTCTATTTTTTTCTTCCTCCTCCTCCTCCTCCCCCCCCCCGACCACCCGCCCGCCCGCCCATAGAAATTTCACCAACGAAGAAATAATAAAAAATAACAGAAAACAAAACGAAACGAAAATACACGAAATGAAAAGATAGGAAAAAAAAAAAAAGGAAAAAATAAACCTTCCATAAGGGGTGCATTCATGCGTGGTTGCACTTGGCTTATGCATACAACACTATACCTGATCGTGACACGAATAAGGGGTTGAATTGTCGTGACTAGTATGACGAGGAGTTGAAAAGGGGGTACTAACAGCACGACTCGCTCTCCGTTATCAGCCGTATCAATTGGTCGTACACAACGCTAACCGACAAAGGTGAAATAAACTTTATCAACGACCGCGACGGCGCGACGGTCTGACGGTCCCCGTCCGGTCGATCGAAGGCGTCAACGCGATGCCACCTAAATTACTTTCTGCGTCGGACGTTAACGTGCCGTGACCATGACATTAAAAAGGCGAACGAAGTAATTTGACATTGAACAATATAAAAATTGATCTATTAATCGTTAATCTTAAAGTTCGTTGTTAAAAATTATTTGCTGCCTTTTCTCGGACGGAATAAAATTCAAACGAACAATTGTCAATTTTAAACAATTGATCGTATTATAATCTAAAAAATATATAAAAAAAAAAAAATATATATATATATATATAAAAAGAAAAAAAGAACAAAAATAATCAGAAAAAAATAAACGTTTAAAAATGTTATATAAATATCAAAAATTGCAACATTGATGCTACCTTTGATGATCCTAACATCATCCGATCACGATAAAAGAGACTTTTAATATCAATTCCCTCCTTTTTCATATTTCCTAGGACACGCCACAAATCCTGTTGTCGCATGGCTAACGATCTTTTAACGACTATATTTTTCACTATATGTTTTCTCTGTTTTCTTTTTTTCCTTTACATACATACACACACACACATATATCCATCCAAATATTGCTTGCCATCGATAGACACATAACTCCTCTCTCGAAGGGATGAGAAGAGCGCTGTGTCGGAGCGCTTGGCCGTTTCACGAATCGTCGAGTGTATCTCTCTCTCTCTCTCTCTCTCTCTCTCTCTCTCTCTCTCTCTTTCTCTCTCTCTTTCACTCTATCTATCTATCTCTATCTCTCTCGCTCTTTTTTAAACGAGAATCTAGATTACGTCGTTAAACTGTATTCAAGCATGAACCGTCAGCGACGGTGAATGGGTGCTTTAAATGCGAATTTGCTGCTGCATTAACTCTGGAAAAAGTGCTCTTCTAATGTGGCATTAACGTTAGTGAGCGCGAGCGCACGTTTGCTCGTTCGCTCGCTCGCTCGCTCGCTCGCTCGCACAAGCAAGCAAACAAAGCAAGCAACCAGAGGATGTAAAAGCTCCAGGAGAGACGTGAATCGGTCGTTTCGTCAGCCATATATTCGATGGATATATGTAAACGTTAAACTCGTGACCATACGATATACATACATACATACATCCATACATACATACATACATACATCCATACATACATACATACATACATACATACATCCATACATACATCCATACATACATACATATATACGCTAATTGTGTTAGATAAGAAACAAAAACAAAAAAAAAAAAAGAGAAGAAAGGAAAAGAAAATATATATTCGAAGACACTACGAGATTAACTATAATTATGCCTTTATCGATATTCAAACAGGAATAAATATCGTTTCTAAATAGATTTATAATCAATTTTAATAATATACAGGTATGTTATACTTAAGTAAATTAAATTTCTTTGCATGCAGATATATTAAAAAAAAAAAAAAAAATACATAGACATATAATACTTTTAAAATATTCTTTTGTCTCTCGCTAAATCCTTCTTTTAACGAAACCTATATATATATATATATATATGAACTATTTCATCACGCTCGTTTTTTCTTCGAATCAACAAATCCTCGTGAAACGTGCTCATAAGCCTGGAAAACGAGAGAGAAAAAATGAGAGAGAGAGAGAGAGCAAGAGAGAGAGAGAGAGAGAGAGAGAGAGAAATATTGTTATTGTCGAATGATGGAAACTCACCGATACCGACGATTCCCGAGTCGTTGTCACGTAACACTTTTAATTACGCTAGTCGGGACTAATGCGCTTATCCAAGCGACGACGAGGACCGTTGTCGTTTGCTCCACACAACACGCGACACTTTGTCAGCTGTACTTCCGTTTCCATTGGCCACACACACACACACAAACACACATACACATACACACACGCATACGCATACGCACGCACGCATACACACATATCCTATATGACCGCTCCATTCTTTTTTTTTTAAACACCCTTCTTTATTTGACCAGACACTTTCACCTCCACTTTCAACGACTTCGCCATCGTCGTCGTCGTCGTCGTCGTCGTCGTCCTCGTCGTCGTCCTCGTCGTCGTCGCCGTCGTCTTCGTCGTCTTCGTCGTCGTCGTAATTAGTTTGATTTTACTTTACGATATTACGTGAACATAATTGCGTGAACGAAACTATCGGCTTCGTTCTAATAACGAAAGTGAAAAGAGAGATAAAGGAAGAAAAAAAAAACAGAAATAAGAAAAAAGAAAGAAAGAAAAAAAAAAGAGACAAAATAAAACAAAAAGAAAAAAATAGACGCAAGTTTGACACAAGCCGATAAAGGGGATTGGAGGAGGAGGAGGAGGAGGAGGAAGAGTAGGAGGAGGAGGAAAAGAAAAAGAAGGAAAAGAAAAAGGAGAAGGGGGAAGGAGGAAGAAGAGGAGGGAGAGTTGATTTAGTGAAAACAGAGTTTCTTTCGATAAATACAACGTAGTTACTAAACGTTTATCCTGACACGTGCGATAACTGGGAAAGTTTATTTTTATAAAAGAGAACAATGTTTACTTAGTATCGTATATTCATATATACGAGTAAATATAATCGATAACAAAAATTCAATATATCGTGAGAGATAGTGCTATAATTGAATCAGCTAACCGCTTATTCTCTCATACTTTATATATCCACGATATTTCTACTTTTATTTATCATAGGGGGCGTGGAGGGGGAGGAGGAGGGGGGGGGAGAGCAATCTCTTGTAATTAATTTCTCACCTTTTAACTTTCACGTTACGATTGTAACGCGTTAGACGTTTTACGAATACCAACGATGTTCATCACTACGTATACAAAATCCATATTCATATCTCTTGGAAATTGACTTTCTTTTCATTTCTTTTCATTTCTTACTCTCTTTTCATTTTTTTTTTATTTTGTTTTATCTTCTTGTTGACTTGTTTTTTCTCTCTTCTTCTATTATTATTATTATTTTTTTTTTTTTGCTCCTTCATCTTTTACTTCGTTTTTCCTCGACTTCGTACTCTACGTGTTACGTACAACACAGGTTAGTAAAGGTTTAAACTTCGTAACGAGTTAGCCGCTTTCGCTCCATCTCGTATCAACGAGATTACACGAATCTTCTTTTTTCTTTCTTTCTTTTCTTTTTTCTCCTTTTATTTCTATTTTTTTTTCTTTTTTCTTTTTTTTTTTTTTTTTTATCTATCTTCGATGTATCTGAAAATAGTATAGAACGTTGAGGTAACGAAAAGAAATAAAAATAGATTGCTATTAAACGATTAACGATTTTCCCTTTACCTTTTTCTCCTCTCTCTCTCTCTCTCTCTCTCTCTCTCTCTCTATCTATCTATCTATCTATCTATCTATCTCTCTTTCCTTCTCTCTCCTTCACTATTTCTCGTAATCGACGAATGTTCATATATAACGAGATAATACGACGAGACAGAGAGAATGAGAGAGCTAAAGAGAATGAGAGAGAACGAGATAAAGATAGATTGAGAGAAAGAGAGAGAGAGAGAGAGAGAGAGAGAGAGACTGTAGATACATAGAACGGACAATAATTTATCACGTAAAAGGTATCGCCTTTGGCGTTTGGTAAATGCTCGCCGATAGGTCACGCCTGTCTCAATGAGAGACGAAATTGTATTGCGAGAGTACTTTCGCACGAACACGAGAGCTCTTTCGATTCTTCACGTTAGTTCATTCGATATATTTTCCTTTGTAAGATCTCATAAAATAAAATAATACAATCAAATATTTACGAAGATTTCGTTGTTGCAAATTAAAAAAAAAAAAAAAAAAAAATAAATAAATAAATAAATAAAAAAGAATCCATCTCTGATTTACATGTCGAAACGTGACTAAAATGTTTTTCCTTTTTCGTAAAAAAGAAAAAACGAAAAACAAAAAAAAAAAAAAAAGAAAAAAGAAGAATAAATTTGATCTCTCTTTTTTCTTCTTTCTTCTTTTTTTTTTTTTTTCTTCTTGACATCATTGGACGAAGTTAAACACTCGTCTAAATTTACAATTGGATATATCGCCCGTTGATATATTGCCCGTTATAATTTAAATATCATCAAAATGATGAACATGCAAGGAGTTAATAAAATGATGAACATGCAAAACGATCTCACGTTTCAAGTTAGAAATTACTGATGACGACTAATATTTCTTTTTCAAGGGAATTATATTATTTTGATTTGTCTCGGTGGAAGATAGAAAAGGGGGCGCTAAACCACAACATAGTGTGTTCCTTTCGTGAGAGCAAAGAAGCGTCTAAAGAAATGGTAAAGAAGCCACAGCAAAGATAGATTTATCCGGTCGCGCACCTGTATAATGACGACGGTAAAAGAGAGGAATGTCGTGCGATTATACCGCGATGCTTTGCGGCCAGCTACCGACGTTTCAACGTCGAACGACTTAACCGACGTTTAGCGGCTTTCCACCTCGATATGGCCGTATAAAATGTTGCCACGAAGGAAGGAGGAGCAGAAGGAGGAGGAGGAGGAGGAGGAGGAAGAGGAGGTGGTGGTGGAGGAAGAAAGAAGAAGAAGAAAAAAGAAAAAAGGAAGAAAATGTAAAAACGAAGAGTTACGAGAAGATCGAACAAATCGTTACTTTCGAACGTTAACCATACGATATTTTACAACATACATATTAAATGTCCCCTCGTCCTTTGCCCACCCCCTTCATTCTCTCAGGTGCGCGCGTACTTGTACTCATATACACACGCATACATTCATACACACGAGTTAACCGTCTATTAGTAAAAACGAGTTAACTTAATAAATAATAATAAGGCATCCTATCCCATCAGAAGATATGATTTACGTTCTTCGGTTTCTTTGATCACGATGTACCGAAAGAGAGTATAGTGTAATACTTAATCGGCCCGTAGTAACTTTAATTAACTCTACCATGAAAACTACCAACAACAACAATAACAGCTACTACCACTATCTTAAAACGTTAACGACGTAAACCCAATTACGCGTGGCACCCTTTAAAGCTCGTGGGAGCAAAGAATGAAAGAAAGAAAGAAAGAAAAAAAAAAGGAGAAAAAGGGGAAAAAGAAGAAAAAGAAGAAGAAGAAGAAGAAGAAGAAGAAGAAGAAGGATAAAAAAGAAGATTAAAAGTATTATCGATTGGATATTGATTTCGTTGAAAGAACGAAAGTCGAAGAAGTTCTTTAGTTCTTTCTCAGACGTCGTGGACGAGAGAAATTAAAAAAGAAAAAAAAAAAAGAAAAAAAAAAAATAAAGAGAAGAAAAATAAGAGAGAGAAAAAATAATGGCTAACCTTCGAAAGCCGCGTGGGTACGTAATTAATGTCGAGGATCGTCAATAAGTCCGCGCGTTCGCTAAAACGAAACTGAAGAGAAGGAGAGAGAGAGAGAGAGAGAGAGAGAGAGAGAGAGAGAGAGAAAGAGAGAGAGAGGGAGAGAGAGAGAGAGAAGGAAAGAAAGAAAGAGAGAAATAGAGAGAAAAAGAAAGAGAGAGAAGACAAGGAGTCAGTCAAAGTCAACGACCCACGTGCCAGGACAAAGTTAGCGAGCGTGGGCAGAGACTAATGGGAATATATACCGGCGACCAAACGTGGATGGATAGACGTAGGTATTACCGGCGTCAGTATCATCTGGCACGTCGTACACGTTCTCTCTTTCATATGTAGCTACGTTTAAGTACATGTTTGTATGTTAAGTATGTATGTGAGAGAAAGAGAGAGAAAGAAAGAGAGAGAGAGAGAGAGAGAGAGAGAGAGAGAGAGAGAGAGAGAAAGAAAAAGATTGTAAGTGAGAGAGAAAGAAAGAGAGAGAGAGAGAGAGAGAAAAAAGATTGTAAGTGAGAGTGAGTGAGAGAGAGAGAGAGAATACGCGTGGGTGTTGCTCGTTTCAGTTCCATAAAACAAGCCTTCGTCGTTCTTGGCGTTCTCGTATATCGTGTACTCCTCGTCGTGTGGCTCGTCGTAGTCGTGGCCTTCGATGGCGTGTAGGCATCGAGAAATCTGTATTACTGACAATGGCTCGCGACGCCTTAACACTGACAATGAAAACGAGCAAACCGGCCGGTAGGCAGGCAGGCAAACAGGCACTTCGTTGAATTGAATTCGTGACGGGTCTCTTGGACACCCGTGATAAAGAAAGAGAAAGAGAAAAGGAGAGAGAGAGAGAGAGAGAGAGAGAGAGAGAGAGAGAGAGAGAGAGAGAGAGAGAGAGTTTGTGTGTATGTGAGGTAGCATTTCGTACATGACTTGTATACCTTTTCGCTTTGATATTATTATTTTCTTTTGCTATCTTTCTACAAAAAAAAAAAGAAAAAAAAAAAACAAAAGAAAAGAAAAGAAAAAAATTTGTTTCAATAAGATTTTTTTTTTTTTCTATTATCCTCGGTTATATCCTCGATCATACCTTATATCATTACGCCCTTATTATTAACCATAAGCCGAGCTGATGAAGCCAACGTAATAGGAGACGATCGATAATAGGCACTCCTAAATCGTGTTAGCTGTTGTGTAGTTAATGGTAACCGGTAGTTGAAATCGTAACAAAGAACAATACGAGTATTAAAGTATCTTATGATAGTGATTACGAAATTGATCCAACTTATTGTTCCTAGATATATTCTTTCTTCCTTTTTTTTTTTCTTTCTCTTCACACTCCTTCCCTTCCCCCGCCCTCCTCTTCTCTCCCACTTCGCCAGCTCCTCGCCATATCATCCTTTCTTTTTAAGACAATAATAATTATTACAAAACGATGCGAATGTAAAACGATTGTTGCCTTATGAAAAAAAAAAAAAAAAAAAAAAAAAAAAGAAATTTCTTTCCCCATTCTCTATGATTACTTAGGACATTATGACATCATACATTATCTATTAGAAACGAATGATATGAGAAAAAAAAAAAAAAAAAAAAAAAAAAAAAAAAAAAAGAAGTAAAAAAATAAAAAAATAAAAAATAAGAAAGATAGAAAGAAGGAAAGAAA
>NC_140811.1:3965000-3980000 GCF_050613455.1 Vespa mandarinia | reverse complement strand
CGAGAAACAGGAGGGAAAAAGAGAGGGACAATCTTCGGAGGACTTTGAGAATTCCATTTCTTATACCTTCTTCTTCTTCTTCTTCTTCTTCTTCTTCTTCTTCTTCTTCTTCTTCTACTTCTTCTTCTTCTTCTTTTACTTCTCTTTTTTTCCCCTCTTTCTTTCTTTCATTCTTTCCTTCCTTTGTTTTAACAACGCGTGTGTGCCCGGTGATTCGGGTTTGGTTCACCTTGAATTTGTCAGCCGAAACGACACGCTCAATGGAGATGTTCGTGGAAGCCGTTCGAAACGCACGGTCATAGTTTCCGAGTTCGAAATGCAAATCGTTCGAGCTTCCACGAACTCGACGATGCTAATGATATGATAATGTATGGGCTGAGACTTTCGAGTTATTTCACCGAATAAAGATCGATGCTTGCGAATCAACTTGGACGCACATAGATAAGAGTTATTTGTCGGACTGACTACGTTAAACGACTTTTAATGTTTCATTCAAGGTGGAAAAAGTAATTTCCGCGGTGAGCATATCGATTCGACTTTCGATTCCATTATCGATACGATACGATCGACGCTTAATCGACGATTTGTGTTCGACTCACAATCAAGCAAGTTGAATCACTTATATCTCTCAAGGACTCAAAGGATGTTTCGCTTTTCTTTTCTTTTTTCTTCCCCCACCCCCTGTCCCCAATTTTTTTACTTTCTTTTCTTTTTTTGTTTTTTTTTTGTCCTTTCTTTTTGCAAAATCGATCAAACAAATTTCGATATTGATTTATTGAAATTCTTTCCTTCTTTCTTCCATTCCTTTTTCTTTCTTTACGCATCAAGCCTATATTAAAAACAATGTCTATCGGTTAACCATTAAGATCGAGCAAAGTGCTAACTTGTTAGGTTCTTCAAAATTCCAAAGACATGTAAGTAATTGCGAAGTCACCACGTTAGTGGCATACATAATGCAAGAGTTATCGATTTGAATAACTAAATATTCAAGAGATTCGCGCGTCCGAGAGCGGCACGATGATGGTAGAAAATACGTAAAACAAAACAAATTGTGGAAGCATTGAATGAGGATAATAACGACGAGGTAATCGTTTCCTTACTGGATAGATTAAAAAATGATAATGCGCAATTCTAATTTACCAATTGAACACATTCACGTTTATTTTTCTCCTTGGTTAAATATACAGATAAAAATAGAAATAATTTATCCTTTTCTTTTTTTTTTGTTTTTTTTTTGTTTTTTTTTTTTTGTTTTTTTTTTCTTCTTTTTCTTCTCCTATTACTTTCCTCCCTCCCCAGTTTCTTCCCGCTCCAAAAAATTTCATTTGCATATTCGACACATCGTTTATTATTGTGAGAATTAAATGAAAAAAATTATGTAGATTATTTAATTGTCGATAATTATTACATGAGACAAAAAACAAAACAAAAAAAGAAAAGAAAAGGAGGAAGAAGAAGAAGAAGAAGAAGGGAAAAAAAACAACTAATTAGATATAATAATTTGAAAGTCGATGTATAGATAAAAAAAATTTAATTAGTCGACGAAAGAAAGAAAGAAAGAAACAAACAAACAAAGAAAGAATGAAAGAAAGGAAAAGTTAAAAAGAAAGCGAGGGTTGGAAGGACGAGCTCTTGGTGAAAATCAGAGCGTGGAAAGGAGGATATATATGTAAATAGATACCATGTATGTACATCTTTATATAGATACGTACGCGAAAAAAAGAGAAAAAAAAAGAAAAAAAAAAAAGAAAAGGAAAAAAAAAAGAAAGAAAGAAAGAAAAACGAGCACGTATTGTTAGGCATAAGAGAGTATAATATAATCTGACAAAACTCGCACGGTATTGTAGAATACGGTATGGGGAGAGGGAAAGAGAAAGAGAGAGAAAAGAATTGCAGCAAGAGCAACGAAGCGCATCGCGTCCATCCGATACGCATTCACTTACACAAAGTTGGACTTGTTTGGAGGTTAAAAACGCGGGACGCATCAGGGACACTACGGTAGAAAAGCGGCCACGAGAAATCGTCAGAGTGAATGTTCGTTCCAAGCTGTTGGATCAAGGATTTAAAGAGAGTTTTCGGAACTCCACATACCACTGGCATTTACTATCGACTTAAGAAACTTCCTTTTACGGGTTGAAAAGGCAATGGTTACGGACAAAGAAGAATTTCAAAAATAAAACTACACCTTCTCCTTCCTTTACCATACCACCGCCCTACAACCCCATCCATTTCCTTCAGAGAAATTAGCAACGATAAAGATCACTACGATAGAAGGAGTAAAATGGTTCCCTCGAAAATCATTAACCGCGAAGATACGCCGTAACCTTCCGTAGAGACCTATAAGTTTCCACCAACGGAATTGTGATATCCACGTAACAGGAAACAATTTTGACAATCAAATGCGTACGATTTACACGAAAGAAGAATGATAAATACGAGAAATATTTTACATTGTTAATAATAATTATTTTAACTAATACGATCGATCTACAACTATTTTTTTCTTTTCTTTTCTTTTCTTTTCTTCTTTTTTTTTTCTTTTTTACGAGAAAACTTTTCAAGTATCCGGTATCCATTCATTTTCGTTCGATCCCCTTAAAACTATTTCCCATTCCCATTGATCGATCGATCGATCGTCACGGGGAATCGAAATGATACTAGCAAGGCCACGTTAAACTTGAGACGACACAATGGAAAAGAGAGTGACGTCAGTAAAACCGAAGTACAGAGAGAAAGAGAGAGAGAGAGAGAGAGAGAGAGAGAGAGAGAGAGAGAGAGAGAGAGAGAGAGATAGGCTACTGTTGGCGGCACATTTATACGGATACATGTGACAACTGGGTCGTCTGGAGGTTGAATGGTGGCGTGTGGCGTTTGTAAGTAGGGCCGATAAACTTGAAGCGAATGAGCCTCTCTCTCTCTTTCTCTCTCTCTCTCTCTCTCTCTATCTCACTCGATGTTTTGCCAGACATAAAAAATGCTCTCTATGTCTCTCTCTCTCTCTCTCTCTCTCTCTCTCTCTCACGCACTTGCGTTCTCTCTCTCTCTCTCTCTCTCTCCCTCTCTTGCTCGCTCGTTCATTCGTTCGTTCGTTCGCTCACTATCGCTCCAATACGTCGCGAGATGGTGTCGAGTCAAGGGTAAAAGAGTGATGTACGATTTTCAGGCCTCGTTCGAACTCACCTTGAAGAACGAAAGACGGATATTCGCGAGGACTTACGCGGCTTCATCGTGCTACGTCGCGTGGGAGTGGACGAGCTCGATCGGTGAGCGATCTCTCAAGGTCCTCTCTTCCCTCCCACTTCTCCACCTCTTATTCTCTCTCTCCTTCTCTCTCTTTCTCTCTTTTTTTTTAGTCTTCTCAGTTTCTTCTTCTTTTTTTTTTTCTTCTATTTGAGGGACGACAACGCAGCGCTTTGAACGCTGCCATTTCTCTTCTCAACTCTTCTCTCTCTCTCTCTCTCTCTCTCTCTCTCTCTCTCTCTCTCTCTCTCTCTCTGTCGCCATATATCTGTTTCTCTTTCTCTACGCGTTCGAAACTCGCGCGCAATGTCGTCTCTACGACGCGCGACCTTTAAACGTCATCCTCGAGGGGACGACTCACCGATGCTCGGAATTCCGATCGCTCCGAACGATTTGTCGAGATGTCCCCTCTTTCACCCCCTCCGCCCTCCATCCCACCCCTCCCCACCGACAACCATCCCACTCCCAATTTTACCAACTTGAAATCGTTTCTACTTGTATCTCTCGATGATTCTTAATCTTACGCTTGTGTAAAGCTTTTGTTTCATCATCGAATTGAATTTTTTTACAGTTTGTTTAAGTCGATCGTGCGTTTGTAAAAAAAAAAAAAAAAAAAAAAAAAAAGAAAAAGGAAAAAGGAAAAAAGAAAATACTTTTCTATCAAACTCGTAACTTCGTAGATGATATCAACGAGATAACGATCGAAAAAATGAGTCTCGGTTCTCTCGGACCCTCCTCGTTGATCGTACATGTAGCATGTGGCCACTAGTGAACCTCCCTCGATTAAGTGTTATGGCTTTCATGGTGTGGTTAAGGACGCCGAAAAACAAACCATCTATCTAACAGGATGTCATACAGAGGCGAGAGGCACTGTGGCTCTTTTCCACCGCATGTTACGTTGAAAACCAAAGATGACGCACAGTTATCGAGAGAGAGAGAGAGAGAGAGAGATCGTTTTTAATGATAAAGAATGACGTTACTTTAAGCATATTTTTTCAATCGTTTTACACAACATTGAAACGCCCATGACATCTATTTATTGGTTAATCATTTACGACTGAAAACATTTCAAAAATAAATTCTTTTGATTCTATAACAAATGTCGTTTTCAACTTATAATCGAATGAATTTATATTCGATTCGACAAAAAGAAAAAAAAAAGAGAGAGAGAGAGAGAGAGAGAGAAAAAAAGAAGATTGAATTATTATTCACTGTTGACTCGATATTTCAAACTAGTATCTCTGAGATAGAAAATATTTCCCAAAGCGCAAAGTAATTTTTATCCTTCGAACTTTAAAGACGTCGTCGTATTCATCAAAGGACGATTTTCAAGATTTTCAACGAAAAGCAAGAGTTTCAGCTAAGGATTTATGATCGCGCCGAGAGATCGTCGTAAGGTAAAAGGATAATCCGTATCTCTCAACGTGATATCTTCGATGGATAGTATAAAGGCGAACATCCTGTTCTCTATGGTGGGAAAGAGAGAGAGAGAGATGAGAGAGAGAGAGAGAGAGAAATAGAGTCCTGGAGCTGGCACAGCGGTCGAACAAGCTCACCCCACGTCGGCCGAGATACGATCGAGTTAAGTACCACGAGATATACGACCGACGATTGGCATGCACGAAGCGTTACCACTTACGTGTACGCCTTGCTTGCTCTCCTCCTATGCTCCTCTTTTTCCTTCTCCTCTTCTTTCCTTTCCCTTTACTCCTACTCATCGTATATCTCTCTTCGATTCTTATACATTCTCTCTCTCTCTCTCTCTCTGTCTCTCTCTCTCTCTCTCTCTCTCGTCAAACGTGTACCTTCATGAGGTCACGCCAACTCGGCACGATAAAGTCTCTACGTCCAGGAAGATCGTCGAGACCGTGAGAGATTTAATACTCGTTTGGTTTCACCGATCGTGCAATATACGGCAAAAAAGATCAAAACATGTTTTGTGAGAGAGACAGATGATTAATATATATATATATATATATATATATATATATATATATATATATAATTTTAGAGAAGGAAAGAGAAAGAGAGAGTTATTTGCGATTAAATTTAGACTATTAAATCTAACAAGAACATCTACGATAAATTGGTAACTCAAAACATTTATCTTCGATAGTCACGAGGTCACTTTAAGGAATGTGATATCGAGAGATATAAAATTATTTAACGATCGATCATCGATCTAACAATAAAATGACATTCATAATATATGTTATACATAACGAAACGTCACATGCTAATTCTAAAAGATTATTAGTCGATATCTCGATGCTAATTACCAACGATGTAACAGCTGTTAGTAGAAAGCGTGGAACGACATATATATACATACATACGTACATACATACGTACGTACATACGTACATACATACATACATACATACATATATACATACATACATACATATATATGTATATATATATATATATATGTATATAGCTTATTGAATTTAGGCGTAAATGTAATAATCGTGAAAACGATATTACACGTTTTGCTTTCTACATACCTCGCGTACCGCTTAAAGCGCGTCGTCGTCAACATGCGCGAGCCTCGGCGATATCTTTGATCGACGCGGGTAACCTGCCGTGTCGATCTAATTAAAGTGCAAACACGTTGGAACCCGTGACGCCTTGGTCGCGCCATCTGACTAATTCAAAGCTACCGGTTTTCGCCTTTTCCTTCGGCGAATGCGAAAGAAACGATATACGTATGTATGTATGTCGCCTTTTACTTTTTACGTGCCTTACGCGCGTCGACCGCCACCAAGGAAAGAAAGAAAGAGAGAGAGAGAGAGAAAGAGTCAGAGAGAGAGAGAGAGAGAGAGAGAGAGAGAGAAAGAGATACGTCCCTTTCGAAACATCCATAAACGGTAAACGATCTTACAAACCGGCTATGGTTGAAACTTTATTCTCTTCGAACATCGATCCTTATCTCTATAGGAATAAAATGTGATAACAAACCCGAAGAAATTAATTTTCCAACCGAGTTAAGTATTATTATTTCATCATTCATTTTATCAAACGAAGCTATTAGTTCACTAAAGAATTTTCTCTTTCCCTCTCTTTCTCTCTCTATCTCTCTCTCTCTCTCTCTCTCTCTCTCTCTCTCTCTCTCTTTCTTTTTTTACGTGCTTGATATAATATGCCGACGATAAAAAAAAAAAAAGAAAGTAAATAGAAAGAGAGAGAACGAGAAAGAGACAATTAGATAGATAGATAGATAAAAAGAACGAAAAGGAATGATTGAAATTCTTGATCCATCATAAAAATTGATAGCAAACTTTATTATCACGGCACGCTTCGTTTGTATTCGAAGAAGTAACGAAGCATTTGAGAAATTTCTCGTAAAATTGTTAACGCACCTGGTCGAATCGAATTAATACGAACACCAATGAGAGAAGAATCGATCAACGAGTAAAAAGGAAAACTAGGGAGGAAAAAAAAAGGGGAAAGAAAGAAGATGATAAAAATGATAAAGACCGATGAACGAAGGGTAACCTTTGCACCGACGTTAACACTGACATCCCTTACCTTAGGGCCCCGTAGTCGAACAGAACTACGAGAAACACGAGAGAAAGAAAGAGAGACGTCGTTTAATGCGACTAACATAATTAAAGGAGCAAAGAACCATATCCGTATGATCCCCCGCATTTCTCTCTCTCTCTCTCTCTCTCTCTCTCTCTCTCTCTCTCTCTCTCATTCTATTTCTCTTTGCTTCTCTCTCTCTCTCTCATTCTATTTCTCTTTGCTTCTCTCTCTCTCTCTCTCTCTCTCTCTCTCTCTCTCTCTCTCTCTTTTCACGACTTTCCAACGCGTCCTCGGGCTATCGCAAAATCTCCAAGGGATAATTGGAAATCCGTATTTCCTCGCGTTGAGAAACGTGCTGCTGAAAGAGAAAGAGATAGATAGATAGATAGATAGATAGATAGATAGAGAGAGAGAGAAAGAGATAGAGAAAAGTTCGATTAGCTCTCTAGATTGGAAATACAAAGTCGATTTAAAGTAATTCTACATGACGATTTTCCACGACTTCCCCTTTTGGTAATTTTTCTTGTCAATCACTAATAGGTTACATGGAAACGTCTCAATGATTAATGATAAATAATGCAACGACGAATAAAAACGGAATGAAATTAAATTGATAAATAAAATATTTTTCTTTTTCTCTTTCTCTTTTCTTTTCTTTTTCCTTCTTTTTTTTTTTGTTTTTTTTTGTTGTTTTTTTCGTCTTTTTCTCCATTTTACGATTGAAATAACTATTAACGCGTATCAACGAAAACGTTCCCTGAAATTTAATCATCCTATTCTCATCTTTCTCGTTCTAATGAATCCCACGCAAAGAGTTATCGTGTAGAATAGAATAAGTCAATGTATGTATACGTGCGCATGTGTATGTGTTTCTCTGTGTGTGTGTGTGTGTGTGTGTGAGAGAGAGAGAGAGGGAGGAAGGGAGGTAGGGAGGGAGGGAGAATAAGAAATATATAGACAAGGATACATCCGTGGACTTTCCCGTTTCTTATTATTCAACTTACTATAGGGCGCACGCAGTGTTACTAAAAAGTCCGACATTCCGATCGGTGACGCACGAACGCGATCCTCTTCGAAACGTTCCCGTCGTGTCGCCCACAATACTCGTGTGTTCTTTCCTTCGTGGTAAGGAAGAAGAAACGTGGTGGTGGTGGTAGTAGTGGGAGGGGGAGGCGGGGACTTGAGGGGTGAGGGGTTAAGAGCGAGGGGTGACGAGTGGCTTCCTCCTTCTCTCTTTTACGCGTTGTTAAATATTTCAAACATCTTTCGCGTCGACCTCGAACCGTCGGCTCGTTTGGAACTCAGTACAAGGAGAAGTAGAAGAAGTAGAAGAAAAACAAGAAGAACAAGAAGAAGACGAAGAGAAGGAGGAAAAGGAGAAGGAGGAGGATGAGGAGGAGGAGGAGGAGGAAGAGGAGGAGAAGGAAGAAGAAGGAAGGAAGAAGAAAGAAAAAGTAAGAGGCAGAATAAGAAGGAGAAAGAGAGAGAGAGAGAGAGAGAGAGAGAGAGATTTCTGGGTGATGTAGAGTAGAGGGAGGCAGACAACCAATCTAAAAATACATGTACGAGCTCCGTACACGTCTTTGCCGCCTTCTAACCATTGGTGCAAAATCGTTCGGCTAGGACAGAGAAACGTCTAATAATAAGTACGAATATCTTCGTTTGTGCCAACATCGGGGGCGGGAAGGGGCCGGAGGGGAGGGGGATGGGTTGATTGGTTAGTTGATTGGTTGGTTGGTTGGTTGGATGGTTGGTTGGTTGGTTGGTTGGTTGCTTGGTTGGTTGGTTGGTTGGTAGAATGGATGAAGGAACAGTTGAGAATTGTTTTTCTTTTTTTTTCTTTCTTCTTCTTCTTCTTTCCTTTTTTTGCTCTATTTTTTTTTTGTTCTCCTTTTTTTTCTCTTTTCCTTCCTTTTCTTTTCTTCGCGAGATAATCGAACCAATATGTCCGATTTAGATCTATATTTAATCGTCGAGGAATAATAAATATACGTTCGTAGACTTCATTTACGATTTAATTTATTATTCTACAAATATAATCGTGCTCATTCATTTCTTTTTTTCTCATTTCTTCAGTTTTTCTTTTTCTTTTTCTTTTTCTTTTTTTCTATCTATCTCTCGATAGTTATTATTTCTTCTTCTTTTTCTTATTCTTCTTGTTTTTCTTTTTATTTTTTTTTTTGGTTCATCAACTGATTGATCATTTCCTGGCCTATATCGTCATAAACCGAGAGAGCGAGAAAAAGAGAAAGGAAGAGAAAAATAAAAAGAAAAAGAAAAAAAAAGAATACTAACGAACGCAATATTCCTTCCGATCGTCATAAATGTTCGGATTAAAGGGAAGGGAGGGACACGAAGAGTGTGGGGGGGGGAGGGCGTGGGTAAAAATAAATTAACGCGATCGTAACGTAAATAATTAAGTACTTAATAACCTTTCTATCAAGGATAGATATAATACAAAATTCTTGAATTAATTTCTCGATATTTTATGTAAATATTTCAATAACCCTATAACCTTTTATATAACTTCTCGTTTCTCATTTGAACGTCGACATACGTACATACATAAATACATCGAGAAAAAGAAATTATACATGTTCGTCATGTTTGTCCGTGCTATTATTACTACTACTACTACTACTACTACTACTACTACTACTACTATTAATATTATTACTACTACTATTACTATTACTATTCTTCTTCAGTATTGTTGCCACTACGTCCTCGAAAAAAGTCTACACTTCGATTCGCAATTCCGATTTGATTCCCTCGGCCAGAAAGGAGTGCGTCGAACAAAAAACTTGGCGAGAGTGATTCCGAGCACGCGTCCGGCTATCTCCACTCGATTAATTTCACAAGCCTAGTCTTGTACAGGGAGGGTGGGTAAGGAGGGAGAGAGAGAGAGAGAGAGAGAGGATGGGCGGATGAAGAGAGATCGATCGATCGATCGATCGATCGTTCGCTCTCTCGCTCTCTCGCATAAGTATTCGAGAGATCGATTTTTAGCCTCTCTTGATACAAAGAGACGTCGAAACCAATGTGGTAGTGCTGATGTTGATGTTGATGTTGATGTTGATGTTGATGTTGATGTTACTGCTTTTGCTTTTACTTTTGCTGCTGCTGTTACTGCTGTTCATTCGTTCGTTCGTTCGTTCGCTTTCTCTCTCTCTCTCTCTCTCTCTCTCTCTCTCTCTCTCTCTCTCTTTCTCTTCTTCTCTCAGAATTCTCTCATTCCAAGAGCAGGTGCAACGTTTCTCTTCTGCAACCGCTCAGAAATACTTCGAAACGGAACGACCGATGCTAATGGCTAAAGTAAAAAGAACCTGATCGGAAATCGTCCCGATTTCTTGTCGAGTGTATCGATCGAAAACTAACGAACGAATCCGTGCGAATCGCGGAAAATGAATCTTCTTTCGTGTATATTTTACGATTATAATTCTTAATCGAATATCAATGATTGTAAGTAAAGTATAAGTGGAAAGAAAGAAACAAAAAAAAAAAAAAAAAAAAAAAAAAAAGAAGAAAAAAGAAAAAGAAAGAAAAGAAAAAGAAAAAAGGATGGAACATTAATATTATCCAATGAATTAATACGAAAAATCAAGAATTTCTTTTCTCTTGAAATAATTAAATTTCTTTATCGCAGAAAAAGTATAAGAACGAAATTGTTTATCTTGTTATTATTTTTCTTCGAAATTTAAATATGAAATAATATATATATATATATATATTATAAATTAGAGAATCAAGAATTTATCGAAATAATTAAGTTTTCTATCGTGCGTAGTATAATCCAAATAAAATAATTTCTCTTATTCTTATATATTTTTCTAGAAAATTTAAATATTAAATAACATATATATTTGTGTATGTGTGTGTGTGTGTGTGTTATTAAATTAGAAAATCAAGGATTTCTTTATCGTAATAATTTAATCAAATTACTTGTCGGAGAATATATAAGAAATGAAATCTCATTCCTCTTTCATTTTCCCAATTCTATTCTTATTCCTTTCAATTTATTTTACAAATTGAAAACTTTGGAAAATCGACGAAAATATCTTGGAACAACGTAAAGTTACGCATTCGAGCGTATCATTATTCTCGAGTAGAACGCGACGTTCAGTTTCAAGGAAACGATATTTTTCCAATCGTTAGACACGCGAGTGGAAGCTTATATCGGAAAAGGGCTGACGACAATGTAATGCATTACGTCGTTTCACCGTACATCATCTTCTATTATGCTGATACTAGGTTGTGTGAGCGCCGTTGAGTGCTTCGATTTCGATAGAGGGAGGAGAAACCTACATAAATAATGCCTGGTAATACCGAGCTCCTCTATCGAGCTTTAAAATATTATGAGCCATTCTGTCTCTTTTTATCTTTTTATTTCTATCTTCCTATAATGATAATATAATACACGTTTATTATTAACAAATAATCCGCGTATATTAAAATATATTTAGAATAATAATTATAATGATAATGGCAACGTTAACGATAATAATAATAATGTTAATAATAATAATAATAATAATAATAATAATAATAATAATAATAATAATAATAATAATAATAATAATAATAGTAATAATAATAATAAAAAGAGAGAATAATGAAAGGAAAAAAAGATGGTCTTACTTGGCTTCTTCTACTAACGAAAAGATATACGCATAAGTATTTATATGTATATATATATATATATATATATATATATATATATATATATATATATATATATCTTCCTTTCTTCTTTCCTTTTTTTTTTTAATTTCTTTTTTACATATAAAAATAAATAAATCATTTCCCGATAACGAATACATTATTGCATGCTTTCTCTCATAGGATAAACGGACATTTTCTCATCTCTCAAAGGATAATCCCGAGTAATAACATTTCAACGTGGTTCGTATATCTTGATAATAAATACAGGATTCCTTGAGAGCATTTGAATAATACTACACGTTGAAGTAGACCAATCGTCTATTATTACAAAAAGGAAAAAAATAAAGACGAAAGAAAGGAAGGAAGGAAGGAAGGAAGGAAGGAAGGAAGGAAGGAAAAAGGAAAGAAGGCACTTGAAACATACTCTCTCGTTCTGGCTTACGTTAGACCATTTTAGAACTAAGCTAAAAGACTCGGCATTTATCCTCGGAAGAAAAGTAAAAGAGAACATAGAAATGACAATTCTTTCTTTCATTCTTTTAGCTCGTGCTGTGCGACAAATGTGGAAAAAACTAGCGGCAAGTTTCACACGGGAGAACTTAGTAAGTATTACACCTACGGTAAGAAGAAGCTATACCCGAGTGATGAAACGTTAACGTTGTGTTATGTATGTACTTATGCGCGCACATACATATATATATATATATATATATATATATATATATATATAAATATAAAACACACACCGATGGGAGCTGGTGTAAGTCACTATGAAAGAAAATAGGGATGTGAAAAAGCTCGCTGAGACACATTAGTCTCGGCGGGGATCAACGAGTGAAAATAAATGGCCCATTACTTCGTCGAGAGGCTACCTTCGGCCCGTACTATATAGTACATGGGCCTATACGATATGCGACCCTTCTCTTCTCATCTCATCTCTTCTCTTCTCTTCTCTTTTCTCTTTTGCTACTTCGCCCACCGTTATATACCTTTAGAATCTAACGGAGCGACGATATACGAGCGACACACGCTCGGATAATAGAAGGTAAATACTAGCGTAAAACGATAGAACCTGTTACCCTCAACGACCCTACCTTTCCCTTACTCTTATTTTCTTTAGAACGTCCCTTTCTACGTGAATAAGAAAGGAGACCCTTCTTGACTTGCCTCCCACTCTTTTTTCTTTTTCTATCTTCTCTCTCTTCCTCTCTCTCTCTCTCTCTCTCTCTCTCTCTCTCTCTCTCTCTCTCTCTCTCTCTCTCACTCTCTCTCTCTCTCTCTCTTTCTCTCTTTACGATAAAAGCGTCGATTAGGCGATTGTATGAATTGAAATTGTAAGATTTCGATAAGACCCTATGAGTATTTTATTGTAAAATTCCACTAAGTTATAACTTTCCAATTGAATAAGTAGATATATATGTGTGTGTGTGTGTGTGTGTGTGTAAATCGAAAAAAAATATTCAAGAGACAAAGTAAACAAGTCGTCATAAGAAATATATTATTATTATCATTATCATTATTATTATTATTATTATTATTATTATTATTATTATTATTATTATTATTATTATTATTATTATTACTATTATTATTATTATTATTATTATTATTATTATTATTATTATTATTATTATTATTATTATTATTATTATTATTATTATTATAAAATGAAAAAGGAGAAAAAGTAATATTCCGACGGAAATTGAAGAAAAATAAAATTTACTATCGATACGTTCCGATCAAACAAAAAGGGCATTTAATTCTTATCGAGCTGCCGATAACCGTAAATCGAATATCCGTCGGCTCTTGAGTCCATCAAGATTTTACGACAGAGCTCGACGTTGATCTCGCAAAAAAAGAAAGAAGGAAAGAAAGAAAGAAGTAAAGAAAAAAGGGAAAAAGATAGATAGATAGATAGAGAGAAAGAGAAAGAGAGAGAGAGAGAGAGAGGGGGGGGGAGAAGAAAAAGGAAAAAAGGAAAAATAAAAAAGAAAAAAGAAAGCCTAGCCGTCCTCCTGACGTCCTCGAACGTAAGAATGCTCTCGATCTTGGCGCTCGAGGACACGAATTGTATAGGGTAGGGATGGCGGAGGAAAAAGGGAGAAAAGGGTAGAAGGACGAGGAAAGAAGGATGAGGGGGAGAAAGGAGGAGGAAAGGATCCGAGGGTGATTGCACCCTGGCAAGGAGTCTGCGACGTAGTTCTAAAGAGAGAAAGAGGGGATGGGCTAGAGGATAAAACGATGTTGAGAGAGAAAAATAAAGATAGAGAGAGAGAGAGAGAGAGAGAGAGAGAGAGAGAGAGAGAGAGAGAGGCACGGTGATTTCACGTCCAGAAAAGACAAGCACGATCGTCCTTCGGCTGGAAGCTAGCCAAATGCACTTAGCTTTCTATCAGTACCTCCTGTAAGTTCGCCTTTACATCGACAACACTAGAGAGCATAGTCGCATCACTACCGTAGGCAGCTCACTTCGCTTACTACGAGGGTGTAGGAAAAGGAGGGTGTGTGAGAGAGATAGAGAAAGGGGAAGAGAATAAGAGAGAGTGAGAGGATTTGGCGAAGAAGAAAGAAGGGGGGAGAAAAAGCTAGATAACCCTCGTATTTACCGTCCGAGATACGCTTGAGATACTCCGTCCATTCTCTCTCTCTCTCTCTCTTTCTCTCTCTCTCTCTCTCTCTCTTTCTCTCATTATGCCCTTCAACGCAGAGTCCCTTTACTACTTTCGACCTTCCCTCTCTCGCTTAGCACACGCCACCGTACCACGTGATTCTTATTGCGCGTAAACACAAAAACAGAGGGAAAGCGAGGAGAGAACTCGAGCTCATAAAAGCTTAAAGCTTTCGCGGTCGGCGACTTTTCTCTCTGAATCTAAATCTACACTCTTTCCCTTTTCTTTTTCTTATTCTTCCTTATATTTCTATTTTTACTTCTATTTATTTTGCCTATTTCGTTCGATAAATTTTTTTTTTTCTTTTCTTAGGCCTCTCTCTCTCTCTCTCTCTCTCACTCTCTCTCTCTTGCTTCTTTTTCCTCTTGTTCTTCTTGTTCTTTATTTTCTTTTCTTTTTTTTCCATCTCTAAGCCATCAGAACAAATGATCGAAGAAAAATTATACGACAATATGGTACGTATGCATTTTAATAAAATCCACGGATAAGTTTTTAATATATTTTCAAGCATCGCAACGTGAACGTTATCATAAGGATATATTAAAATCGTCTAAGGTAATATTATATCTATCTATAATTTATATATATATATATATATATTTATATATATGTATGTATGTATGTATAACGTGTTAACATAAATTTAATGATTAAATAATTGAACGAAATAACTTGTTTACCGTGTTATATTAATAAATACGTAATAAATCGTATATGATGTTTCAACAAATGAAATTTACTTGTCGAATAATTTACGAATTAAATCGATAAAAGAAGAGAAATTATTTGGCGTATATAAATAATTATTTGCTTACATAATATTCATAATTTTCTGATGAAAGAAAAAGTAAAGGGTTGAACGTATAAATGAAGATAGAAGTGAAGATGGTAAGGGAGAATT
>NC_140811.1:3952500-3960000 GCF_050613455.1 Vespa mandarinia | reverse complement strand
TTAATTTGTCTCTTAAACGTACTTACTTACTCAATTATTTACTTACTTATTTACTTACTATATTTACTTACTTATTTACTTACTATATTTACTTACTTATTCACTATCTACGAATTCATAATTTTTATATACTTACAAAAAATAATTTTAAGAATAATTCTCTCGATTGTTCCTAATAAGTAAGAAAAAGAAAAAAAGGAAAGAAAAAAGAAGAAAAAAAAAAAAAATAAAAAAACAAAAAAAGAAAAAAAAAGAGAGAAAGACAGAAGACATATCATCGTATTAATACTTAAGCATAACAACTTTGTATATGATGATGCAAGAGAGGGAATACAAAAAAAAAAAAAAGATAAAAAAAAAAACAGAAAAAAAAGAAAAAAAACAAAAAGAAAGAAAGAAAAAAAAACAAAGAAGAAGGGGAGGGTAGGCGCGGGGGAAATCAATGATTGTCGATATTTTAACGCAACGATTTCTTTTTTTCTATTCTTCTTTTTTTCTTTTCTATATAGTATATACCTGGCGGCAGGTGATTTATTTCGGCAACTTCCGGCAGGCGATTAGCCGGTCGATTTCGTCTAATAACCACAAAAGATCTCTCGGTTGTAACCTTTCTCTCTGTCTCTCTTTCTCTCTCTCTCTCTCTCTCTCTCTCTCTCTCTCTCTCTCTCTCTCTCTCTCTTTCCTTGGGACCATGACTCCTTCGAGGAGAAACTGAGCACAAAGAAAAGGCGAACCCTCGAAAAAGAAAAGTTAATGCTGCGGTCTGCGATCCACTCTTTCTCTCTTTCTCTCTTTCTTTCTCCCTATCGAATTACCGAACTCACAACGCTCTTTTCTGAAGTCGTAAAGTTAATCGTGTTCCCCCGTAACGACGACGACGACGACGACGACGACGACGACGACGACGACGATATACCGCCGTGGACCATCGAATACCAATCTTGCTTTTTATATTTGATCTTAAATATTTGGACGATTTTTCGATCACGATATTATCGTACTTTATTGCAAGAAGAATTCCTTTAACAAGAATATCTTTATCACCGGAATATCTTTTTATTTCCTCAATCAATTCCTCGCGTAATATTATTTAACGTAATAAGTTTCGAATCGGGGGGTCGGGGGGAAAAGGGGAAAAGAAAAAAAAAAGGAAAAAAAAAAAGAAAAGAAAAAAAAATTCGTCGAATAATGTCGAATAAAAATTTTCTATAAAGAAAAAAAGGAAAAAAAAAAAGGAGGGAAAGGAGAAAAAATAATAATATCTCATCAATATCCTAATATATTATCTATCGTACTATCTATTATCATATTATCCATTCACTCGTAATTTATTTATCGTTTAACGTCGAATAACTCGACGACGTTATTAAGTATAAACTTTGTATTATCTCATCGCAAACACTTTCGACGAATTCCTTTTATTAATTAATATAATTTCCAGGATAGTTATATATATATATATATATATATAAATTAATCGTCGAGAATGCTTGTCAGTTTTCTTTCCTTTTCTTCTTCTTCTTCTTCTACTACTACTACTACTTTTTTTTTCTTTTTTTATCGAAAGGGGAAAGAATTCTTTTGGAATAGAGAGTCGGCAATAAGAGGCCAACTCCTTCGCTACTATTAGAGTTGCATAGCGTAGAAAAAAAAAAGAGAGAAAGAGAGAGAGAGAGAGAGAGAGAGAGAGAGAGAGAACTCGAGAGGATCGTAAGAAAACGTTCGGAACGGGCCGGTTATATTCTCCCAGCGCGAGAACACGCATCTCGTTAAGCGAGAACAAGCGCTGCGAAAGGTATGCACGGAGCCACCTTACGATCCTCGAGGATGAAGCCCTAAGAAGTTAAGCGCCGAAGGCTTCGAGGAAGGATACGAGAAGAAAATAGTTTCTTAAACCACCATAACCGTCGTGAAGAAGCGAAAAGGAGAGAGTAAAAAAAGAAAGAGAGAGAGAGAGAGAGCGAGAGAGCGAGACCGAGAGAGAGAGAGAGAGAGAAAGGCACGTTATATTCGTTGAAACGCGAGAGAATTTACGGGCGACAATTTAAATGATAAGTATTAAATAATACTATCTCGTTCGCGCAAAACCCTTGGCCCTTTTTTTTCTGTTTTTTTTTTCTTTTTTCTTTTTTTTTTTTTTTTTTTTTTTTACGTATACTCTCTTCTGAATCCGAGTATTTCCTTGTAATGCCAATAAAAAGTTTAACTTACGGGTGACGTTTCCCGCGAGCAAATACCTACTTCCTCGCGAGTTTGAATTTTCTATAAAGAAAAAAAAAAAGAGAGAGAGAGAGAGAAAAGAAAAAGTAATAGAAAAAAAACAAAAAAGAGAGAGATATTTATTCGCCAGTTCAGGATCTTCGAGGACAATAATTATTTATTCCTATGGAACAATGATCGTTAATTACATGATTGGATTTGATAAATGATTAAAATTTTAAAGTGGTAATTATTATCCGTTCGTTCGACGTTATTATCAAACGACATACTTTTCTTTTTATCCATCGTAATTAATATATATATATTAATATATAATAAATATGTATAAAACAATCTCTTCGGATAATTGATTTTGATTAAGTCTAATCGATGTAATATCGATTTTTGAAATATTCAATCGATAAAATGATAAACATCAAATTTCCTTCTAAATTAATATATTTTTTTTTTTATATACGCACACATATACATATATATATATACATATATATACACATAACTTGATATGAAAAATATAGGAATTGTTTCGTGATCGATTTGAATCGGATTACGAATGGAATTGATTGACGTCGATCTTAGAAAATTATCGTTAATAGCTGCTATAAAACTAAAAGGATGAAAGAAGAAAAAGAAAAGGAAAAATACAAAGGAGAAGAAGAAGAAGAAGACGAGGAGAAGGTCCCTCAACTAAATCGACGCGTGGGCGTCGCGTAGGTTTCGCATTATGCAAGCAAATTACCTGATCGTAGAAACTACTGCTCCTGGTAATACAAGACGCAGATGCGTTTAGCGACAGATAAACGACAAGAGGCCAAATCCTCTAGCGGGGTCCATCCTTCGAGGTTATTTTATCGACGACAATCCGCGAAAAGATGTCCGTCGTCGGTAAAACACCAAGTATATAATCTCTTTTGCAAAAGCATACCTTGTATTTTACATATATTTCAACGTGACAACCGAAAAAAAAAATATCAATTCGTTGTCATTTAATCTCAATTAATTTGAGAATGTTTAATCAATTGATTTCTTTATTTCTTTGCTTTTATTTTTCACAATATCCCTTTTAACTATCAAAATATTGATAAACAATGTAGCGTCGATTTTACGACAGGAATAAAACGAATCTTATGTGTTTTCCAACGACATTACAAGTTACAAAAAATATATTACAAATCGGACCGTATATAATAATACAATATGTTATAATAATATTGGTAAATAATGAAAACGTTGATGAACGTTCTCCATGAACGAAATGAATCCTTCTGTATATATATATATATATATATTTGTATTATTATTATATGATAAATGTAATTTTTTTTTTCCAATAACTTCCAAAATTACAAAAATATATAAATATATACTTGAAATAGGAATGATTTTATATAACGAAGAAATGTATAAAATTATACAATGTAGTAGTTATATTACATTTGACATTGATATGTCTATACATATATCTACCTAATATAGAAATAAGACAGAGGTTCCTAAAATAATTTTACTATTCTAATAATAGCAAAGACAAAGAAAGAAAGATATATATATATATATATATATATATATATATATATATATATATATACATATACATATACATACATACATATCTTATCGATCGATTACAAGAGAAAAGCTAGTGTCGTGAACAGGATATGCATCTCGAATTCGTGTTACCGATAGGTGACCACTAATCCTTCCGGAAATTGCTTTCGAAACCGCGAAGAGACGGCTGTCGGTAGAATGGGAAGAAATCTCGCATGAGTTGAGAGAGAGAGAGAGAGAGAGGCGATCACACGCACGGAGATTAGTCGTAAACGCGTTTGTAATCCCATGTAAATCCCTACGATTCGTCGTAAGTCCATTAACGCTCTCAGAGAAACACGACCGCCGTCGCTGAAATGGACGGAATAGCATTATCGGTCCGGTAAACAAGTTTCTCATTCTCCCTCTCTCCCTCTCTCTCTCTCTCTCTCTCTCTCTCTCTCTCTCTCTCTCTCTCTCTCTCTGTCTGTCTGTCTGTCTCTTTTGCTCATTCACTCTTATTCTATCTCTCTCTATCTCTGTCTTTGTCGATAGTGTTCTCGACAAAATCGAGTTGTCCGACAGATTTCAGGGTATTGCTTTCTGGCGTAACTCCAAATCCTCCGCCTGCGGTTATCCTCTTTCTTTCCTTCTCAAAAATTTCGTAAGAAAAGTTTGTCTCCTTGTTTCCTTCTCTATCTCTATCCCCATCTCTATCTCTATATCTCCATCTCTCTCTTTCTCTCTCTCTCTTTTTATCCTATTTCTTTCTCTTTCTCTTAAAGCGTCCACTCGAGGAAACTACAACTCGTTATCGACTTTGATTTTCTATCGAAACTGGTATACACTCTCGAGAAACCATTCGAAATCTTTCGCAATCGATATGAAAAAAGAGAAAGCGAAAGAGATTGATAAAGAGAGAAATAAATGGAGATATAGAGGGAGATAAAGAATGAGAGAAAGAGAGAAAGCAAAAGAGAGAGAGAGAGAGAGAGAGAGAGAGAGAGAGAGAGAGAGAAACACAATGGAAAATATCATAAGATACATGACGGACTTGAAATAAATCTATAAGGATTCGTCAAACTAATAGAAAGAAATTATTTTTCGCTTGTGTTAACGACGTAGGATGATAATTAGGATAAATGCAAAATATTGTAAGACTCGCAGAAAAGAAATCGATTCTCACGTTCTACTTTGACGACTATTTAAATAAAACGTAAGAAAAGGAGAAAAGAAAAAAAAGAAAGAAAGAGAGAGAGAGAGAGAGAGAGAGAGAGAGAGAATAGAAGAAAAAATAAGAAAACAAGAGATCCAAAGAAAAATATACGCTTGAAGGAAGATATTATTTCCGTGATACGTTCATTAACATTTTCTAAACGTTAAACGTATGTACGTAAGGCACGTTGGCAAATCGCAACATAATTACACGCTAATGTTATTAAAGCAAGTAAGACGAAATCAAATTGACGAAGAGAGAAATACAATATAACACAAAGCAACAACATAACACAACGGCAGCTCGTTTAAAACTTTTCTCTTATTTTCGTTTCGCATAAAACGTTGAGAAAGTTGCGTCGTTGTCGTTGCCGTTATATATAGCTATCATTTTCTCTTCGTCGAGAAGGCGAAGGGAACAACGACGAGGAGGTGAAAGAGGTGGTGAAGGAGGATAAAGGTGGAGGATGACGACGATGAAGTAGTACTGTTGTGAGCTGTGTCGGCCGCGAGGTGTACAACACTTTGCACGAAACGATGCAATTACCCGGATAATGAAGGGAACTTTCCTGAGAAGGTTATCTTTCGTCAAGTCACGGTCGTAATGTCGGCATTCTCCAAGGCCAATGGCAAAGAAGAAGAAGAAGAAAAAGAAGAAGAGGAAAAAAGAAAAAGAAAAAGTAGAAGAAGAGAAGAAATAGAGAAGACATTCGGCCGAAGTTAGAATCTTATCGAACTCAACTATCATTTCTCTCTCTTTCTGTCTTTCTTTTTATTTATCTACCTATCTCTGTCTGTTCGTCTCTCGTTTTCTTTATTTTTTCATTATTTTCCCATCTTATTCAGAATTACCTCCGATAAAAAATTCATCCCCGATTCATCTTTTCGATTTTAACGATCCGATCTTCTCGTCAAACTTTTATGGATAAATCTTCAAAGAAAATAACACGCAAAATAATTCGATGAATATTTCCATTCTAATTAATCGTATGATTTTACTAACGACTCGCTTGTTCGATCTCTTTCTCTCTCTCTTTCTCTCTCTCTCTCTCTCTCTCTCTCTCTCGTTTTTTATTCGATTGGATTTTTTCCTTTGCCATAAAATAATCGTTTCGTTGATTTCGGTCGTGGAATAAGAGAAAAAAAAAGAAAAAAAGAAAAAGAAAAAAAAAAGAAAAGAAAAGAAAAAAAGAAAATAAAAAAGAAAAAAAAAAAGGAGCAAAAGGAAAGAAAATAATGAATCCAAAAATAATATACCTACGAGAGTCGTCGTGGCGGTATAGGAAAACGTTTAATTTTAAATTGAACTAAACGAGCTGAAGCAATAATTTTCATTCGGACGAGCACGTCTTTAATTATATTCAAATTTTTTCGCGATATTCATTGAAATATATTCGCCAGAGAGAAAGAGAGAAAAAGAGAGAGAGAGAGAGAGAGAGAGAGAGAGAGAGAGAAAGAGAGAGAGAGGGATGAAATTAACGATAAAATCTTCAAGTAAATTAATTACCTTTTACGAACGTCGCCTTGCTTTTTCCGCACCGACAGCTCGTAATAACGAACATCTACTTATAAACAGAGAAGTCAAACGATTGTATAGAACAGAGAGAGAGAGAAGAGCTAAGCTGTCTTTTGCGAATGACAAGACAATCTCATTGTCAGTTTAATCCTCGAAATCGATATTGCCAGTGGATTATGTAGTAAGACAGTGTAATTAAATGTTGTGCGCTTGTCTGTCGTTTAAGTACGTCGATTATATTCGAAGAAGTATCGTATTTGCTCTTCAAGTTTTTTTTTTTTTTTTTTTTTTTTTTTTCTAAACGTGAAATTCATTTTATAATATAATAATATAATAATATAATAATATAAGATCATCGATTGACATGAATCATTTCTAAATATTCATTTCCCAAAGGATAATATAATATTCGATTAGTTGGTATTATTTTTTTTTTCTCTCCTTTCGTAGTTTTTTTTTTTCTTTTCTTATTCCTTTTCCTTTCATTTTTTACTTTTTCTTCTTTTATTTTGTTTTCTTTCTTTTTTTTTTTTGCTCCCCCCCCTCTTTTTCCCCTACCGCTCTCCCAACTACCCGCCTCCTATCCCTCCCCCCTCCCAACCCCACCTTCTATAAATTTAATAACAACGAAGATCTCAAATAGGTGGTTATAAAATGCGCATATTATGAGCATACTCTTGTTGTGAATTTAAATAATAATAGTTTAAAACGCGATCCATTTAAAAGGAAACGAGTCATAGCTAAGATGAAAAGCTTTAATCAAATGAGCTCTCTTTAAATCAGCTCTCGCGTCTGTTTCGCATCGTGAAACGGCTTAAATGCGGTTCATTTAACGGCAATCTCGGTCATGATTATGAAGTTAAGAAATCGAGAGAGTTCTCTTGGCTAATTAATACAAACGAGCGGCTTTGCGTTCGCTTAGATAGACATCTCGGGCTATTACGGACATTTTTTTTTTCTTTCTATCTTTTCTTTTTTTTTTTTTTTTTTTTTTTTTTTTTTTTTTTTTTTTTTATTTATTT
>NC_140811.1:3940000-3947500 GCF_050613455.1 Vespa mandarinia | reverse complement strand
TCTCTCTCTCTCTTTCTCTTGTGGACTTTCCTACACGAATAAATACTCACTTTGCACCTGCATGTAAGCGACGAAGTTTACTGCGTTTCCATCGAATAAATCGACGTTCCGATCTACCGGCTTCACTTAACGATCTTTCGCTAAATTATTACCAAGTACCGACTAACACACGCGAATAATTTGATAGAATAACGAATTAATTACCATAATCCCTCTTTCTCTCTCTCTCTCTCTCCCTCTCTCTCTCTCTCTCTCTCTCTCCCTCTCTCTCTCTCTCTCTCTCTCTCTCTCTCTCTCTCTACGAGTACCATGAATAATTTCAAGTAGCTATCTAACTTTTCCCTGAAATCTAAATGTTTCACGATTTAAATCATCAAATAAGCTATTCAGAAATTTCCAGTTAGTTTACAGTCAAAAGAGAAAGACAGATAGACAGATGGACAGAGAGAAAGAGAGAGAGAGAGAGAGAAAGAGAGAGAGAGAGAGAAAGAGAGATGAAAAGCATAGAGATAATTAGCTTTTAAAAAATTAATCCGTTCCAATTCCTTTTTCGTTAAATAGAAACTCATATATCCGCATAAACCCATGTACGTAAAGCATATGTAATAAAGCGCATGTTTCCGTACGTGGAAATGGATTAATCCTACTGAAATTTTTACAATGTTAAATAAAAGGGTAGATTTTGTTAATGATACGTTACATAGACGCAGAAATTGCATAAATTATTTGATCGTGCGTTGCCACGATTTTTCTCCACGTCCCCCCCCCCAACTCCCACCCGCCCATCCCCTTTTCTTTTTCTTTTCGTTTTTTCTCTTTTTTGATACAGAACGTAATCGGTCTACGTGCCACTCGAATGATTAATATCCACATAAATTTCTACATATTGTGTACAAGTCAAGAAAGGTTTTGAAGTTGAACTTCTATTGGATATTTTAAAAGCAAGGGAAAAGAAAAAAAAATAAAAGAAAGAAAGAAAAAAGATAGAGAGAAAATTAAGAAAAAAGAAAAAAAAGAAAAAAAAACAAAAAGGAACAAAAAAATTCAGAAGGAAGTCATAGTAGATATATAGCAGGTATAGAAAAGGAAGAACCGCGTATGATGAAGGACCGGAAGGGTCATAGAGGATATATATATATAGATATATATATATATAGGATAAGAAGGGAAGGGGGATGGAGAGAAGAAGCGACCACCTATATGTAAGCTCAGCGATTGGTTGGTAGCCGATATAGCGGCAAGAAGACCTGTTATTAAGGTCAATGGGCTTAAAATGTTTTAACCGTCATGCTCTTTACGACGTACTCTCTTGCTCTTCGTTTCTCTTCGTCGTGCAAATATCCACCTTTCGAAGTATCTCTCTCTCTGTCTCTCTCTCTCTCTCTCTCTCTATCTCTCTCTCTCTCTTTCTCTATCTATCTATCTGTCTAACTCTATCTCTCTCTTTCTCTAACAATTTCTCGATGGTTGCTCTCATCCTCACTTCTTTCTCTCTCTCTCTCTCTCTCTCTCTCTCTCTTTCTCTTTCTTGCGTTCTTTCACTAAACATCGTTCATCGATCCCTGAAAGCACTTCGAGGTAATTGCACATAATCACACCCGTAGTTGTTACGAGAGCGAGTCGGCAGATGCACATTTTTTGCGACTACTTCTCTCTCTTTCTCTCTCCCTCCCTCTCTCTCTCTCTCTCTCTGCATTCTGAACCTCGTCGTCTCTGAAGTTGAAGGATGCAAAAAAGGGGATCGAGATAAGGCGTTCCGCTTTTGCCCCTGTACGAAAGCAATGCTCAAACATAGCCGTCTCTCCCTGTCTTTCTTTCTGTCTCTCTCTCTCTCTCTCCCTCCCTCCCTCCCTCTCTCTGTCTCTCTTTTTCTCTTTCTCTCTCTCTCTCTCTCTCTCTCTCTCTCTATCTATCTATCTATCTATCTATCTATCTCTCTTTCTCTCTTCTTCTCGAATCGGAGATGTAATTTGTTCGCACGCAGAAGAAACTCGACGTGATATACGTCGGTGGTGTAACGTAGACTACTATGATCGCGTGGAAACGATGCCCGAATGCAAGAAACCAACCACCGGTTCCCGCTTTAATGCGAACGTGATTTATAGTTCAACGTAAAACTTACTACGGTATCGCGTTTTATCGCGCGAAAATCACGACGCGTGAGTTTGCACGGGTTTTAGTGGTTAAACTGTTAATGAATAAAAACAAAACAAAACAAAAGAATACAAAAGGTAAGAAAAAGAAAAGAGGATAAATAGAAAGAAAAAGAAAGAAAGAATTCTAACAAAATATATATATATATATATAATCTTTTAAGTAGATATCCGTATATATATTCTTATAATCAGTTTAATCGATTAATATTGAATTAAATATTTTTCTATAATAAATAAATAGATAGATGGATAGATAGATAGATAGATAAATAGATAGACAGATAGATACATCTATATACCTATGTATCTATTAGTGTATAACATTGGAAATTTATCAAATAGTAAATTGCGTATAATGAAATTGCAAAATGAACGAGCGACGATTTGAGAGACATCGTCGCAAAAGTGGGTCGACGATGAAAGCTCGACGAGTCAGTTGGAAACGTGTTTCATAATTAATTAAAATGGATGGTACGTTTGGCTCGGCAAAGATAAAGATATTATCTGGCAGCAGATTTCAACTGAATCTACAAATGGAAATGAATGTAGAGAGAGAGAGAGAGAGAGAGAGAGAAAGGGAGATATATATATATATGGAGAGAGATAAAGAGAGAGAGAGAAAGAGAGTAATCATGACATTTTCCATTTCACTTTGCAAAAACGTCGTTATTAAATCACTCTCATCACCTATGCAGGTGATGAGAATATACACAGAGTGTTAACTGTATCCGAAAATATATCGAAGTTAATGCGAATCATTTCGAATCCTTTTAAAATACACGTTTTGTGTCAAACGTCGTAAAAACGAAACGAAAAATTTACTTGTTAAAAAAACAGCAAAAAAAAAAAAAAAAAAAAGAAAAGAAAAAAGAGGGATCAGTGCCATCGAAATTTCATATTGATAGGGAGGAAAAAAAGAACAAAAAAAAAGAAAGGAAGAAAGAGAAAAAGACGAATCTAAAAAGAATCTCATATTTGTCAGAATATTATGATCATTGATATTACGGTCAAAATAATTTTCAAGTATTTAGATCGAGTATAAAATGAGATTTGAAAATGAGATATGAAATTGAACAATAAAATGATTAAATGGAATGTAAACGATAATACATGAACACTCGTAATTCGTTCTTTTGTTCGATGGAATAAATATTATATATATATATATATATATATATATATATATACATATATATATATATATATATATATATATATATATATAAAAAGAAATAAAAGAAAGAAAAGAAAAGAAAAGAGATGATGTTTTAAATTGATATTTGAAAATGAGACCTTAAGAAAATGAGCCTCTTTACCTAATATAATAAACATAATGATGCCAAGGTAATTTATTTAACGAGCAGTTATAATCGACGTGAATATTTCCGCTAAATGATAAGCCTTATTCCTATCTTTAAAAATCATTTTAATATCATTTTCAACAAGTTTTATAGTCATGCTATAAACATATATATCTTTTTCGATTATCTTATCAAGTACGATATTAAGATATTGATATAAATATATATATATATATATATATATATATATATATATATATATATATATAAAGACAACGACGGTGACAATAAGGTAAGACTATACAATAAAAAATTTTAATTTTATAATCATTAATTACTTAATAAGATTTGATTGAGCGATTTCATGTTTGAATGGAATCAAATCACGCGAATATTTAGAACAAATTAAAAAAAAAAGGTTCTCCCTAGGTTATAATTATGTTTCTAAAGATATTCTTAGCCAATCGTAACATATTTTTCAACTTTCTAAATTGTTCGATAATAAGTGAAAACTGTTTGAAGTTTTCAAGTTAAAAAAGAAAAAAAAAATAAATAAAAAAGAAAAAAGAAAAAAGAAAAAGAAGAAAAGAAAAAGGAAAAGAAAAAAAAAAGTTTTCTCTATTTTTTTCTCTCTGCTTCTTCATTTTCTTTTATTTTTTTCTTTTTCTTACTCATACTCTCCATAACGTTAGATGTCCTTTCCTCTCGTTAGAAGTCCGAAAGAAGAGGACGCGGGGCGGGGGCAGGGGGGGAGGAGTACGTAGGGCGAAAAATTTTGAACGGATTCTCCGGTTGAGCCAAGAAAAACTTTTCGCACGTAATTCTTTAGTCCTTTCTCGCCCCGAGAGTTCCTTACACTTTATTACCTTTACTTACCTATCTACATTTTTACGATAAACACCGTATTACACAAAACGTCCCCCTTGGCAAGTCCATATTTTGTTGTGTCCTTTTACTTTCACACCCTTTGCCATTCCGTCTTTGATATAATTAAACCTATTTAAACAACCATTTTATTCTATTTTTCGAATACATACAAAACGATCCTTAGAATTACTTGGCAAATTTCATTCATTAACAAGGATTCATTGATTGTTTCGTCGGTGACACGAGCGCAATTACTTCTATATATATATATATATATATATATATATATATATATATATTTATACATATTACGTGTATGTGTATGTATGGTGCGTAATGAAATTATTTTTATACGTATCCATATGTACATTATATATGTACATATATGTATATAGAACGACCTTCGTTAATGACAAGAAATGAAACCGAACCAGTCGTTTCGCCTTATTCGATCGGCTAAATTGCGAAATGTTAATTAATTCCTTGCTCGGGAGGAGGAGTTTATGAAGGGAATAATAAAATATCGAATGATAATAATAATAATAATAATAATAACAATAATAATAATAATAATAACAATAATAATATCGAACGTCACGATTACACCGTCGCACGTATTTTTTTTCTTTTTCTGTTTTTCCTTTTTTTTTTTTTATTTTTATTTTTTTTCTTTATTTTTTTTTTTTTCTTTTTAACGATCGATTCTCCTCGTTTTATTATAATTATTATCCTTCGATCATGTTAATACGATCTAGCTGTGTGTAAAGAGAAAAAAAAAGAAAAAAAAGAAAAGAAATAATAATAAAATGTCATAGGTTATTATTGTTAACCTCTGTCACCTTTAAAAAGATAATTTTAATAGGGACAAAAAGGTATAGGAAAAATATCTTACGATCGTTCGATAGAAACAACTTCGGTAATATAAATATCTGAAGTTGCCCCCGAGATCCTTATGGTTGATATAATTATTATTGAAATACGGATAGGCAATGGTGTAATTAATTTGTCCGACACGAACGTTAAAACGATCGCGATACGAGCACTCTATAGTGGCCGTCGGGGAACCGCCGAGATGAAAACGTTCCAAATAGATAACGCGCTACCGCCATCGTAATAAGAACTCGAATGGATCCGAATGAGACCGCACGAACCACCAATTACTACAATGATAATGATTCCACTCGCAATATTCCTATCACGAAAGCTAGACATATTTATTGTACGAACGTTGAAAGCTTTACGAGTTCCCTAATGGTAATCAACGTTTCGTGGTCGAATTCACAACTTGAAATAATCTAAATGCACTTAGGATCCTCAGAATTCTAAGAAAATATTATATCTATGAAATCCATAAGTATTTTTCTAATACGTAAAATTGTCAATCAATTAATCAGATATAAATTTAATATAATATTTATATCAATTATATAATCGAACGGATTAAATTTTCTTTTTTTTCTTGGTTTTTTTTTCTTCTTCTTCTTCTTCTTTTTTCTTTTAATTCTTAAATATAATCGGAGGATTGTTTTTAAAAAAAGAAGAAAAGAAAAAAGAAAGAAAGAAAGAAAGAAAAACGGAGAGAGAGAGAGAGAAAAAAAAAAGATGAAGAAATTGAATCCTATATCGAACATCGTAATAAATAAATCGTATCGACGCGATTATTATGCCGTTATCGATCTTTATGTACCTTCTTAAAATCATCCAAGCGTAAAATCGATCGAGTAAGTAAGTAACCTAAGATCGTTCGATTCACTGTCAGTTCTTTATTCGCAATCGAAGGACAGTATAAAGTCTACCTCGTCGTAGCCATAGTCGTTGTCGTTGTTACTGTTATTATTGTTGTTGTTGTTGTTGTCGTTGTCGTTGTCGTTATCGTTGTCGTTGTCGTTGTCGTTGTCATTGTCGTAGTTGTTTCGAGACGACGAAAACCATACGAGTTTCGTTTACAAGTTCCTTGAGAAATGCGCGAGCTCGTGAACGATCGTGACAAGTCTTTGGGCGTGATCGTCCTCCGAAAACCAGTTCCCGGTTCTTTTTTTTTTCCCGAGGGTTCTCGGCTCCTGCTCCCTGCTTGCTTGCTTGCTTTCTTGCTTGCTTGCTTGCTTGCTTGCTTTTGTACTCTCTTATTTTCTTTTTTTTTTTTTCTTTTCTTTTCTTTTCTTTTCTTTTCTTTTCTCCTCTCTTCCCTTCTCCACTCTTCTCTCCTCTCTTCTCATTTCATCTCTTCCCTCTTTGGTACTGTGGTGACGTATAAATATATACTATGTATGCATACGACCAAGTGTTTCGATGAGGTATCCCATCGTTTTATTAGGCTACCAGTTATTATGATAATGCCTTTAGGCTCTTTCTTTCTTTTCAGATCTTACAGTTTTTTTTTTTTTATATCTCCCCCTTCTCTCCTTCTTACTTTTCTTTTCTTTTTTTTTTCTCTTCTTGCTTTCTTTTCTTTAAACGGACCACCAAAAGGTGGTAAAACGAGAACGAGATACGTGAAAACAACAAGGATCGATATTCAAATTTCACTTCTCGATCTTGTTAAGTACTCGACTCGATTTCACCTATTTATATAAATTATATATATATATATATGGATACACAATATAATGTAATGAATACATAATAACAAAAAAAAAAAAAAGAAAAAAAGAAAGAAAGAAAGAAAAAAAAACAAGAAATAATAATAATTTAAGCGAAATATAGAAAGGAACGATAGTAAACTCACGTATTTATATACCTGAATATTATCTATACGATCATATCTATAAGAACAGTTAACAGATCGAGTATGTGTTTAAATATTAATGAATGAAAAGGAAAGAGGAAAAAAGAAACGAGAAAAAAAAAAAGAAAAAAAAAAAGAAAGAAGAGGAAAATTTTATTAATAAAATTTATATATGCGAATACGTGTATGTAAATGAGTACGTATTTGACGCGACGATGTGTATGAGATAAAAAAAAGGACGAGGAAAAAAAAAGAAAAAAGAAAGAAAGAAAGAAAGAAAGAAAGAAAAGAAAAAAATATCGTATGGGATCGAAAGTAATCTAACGAGATTGGTTCGAAACGATAGATCTCGGTTAGTACGATCGAGACGAAGATCTTATAGAGGGACGTAAAAGAAAATAAAAGAATAAGATTAACAGAAGAAAAAGATGGGCGCCGTGTGAGGCGAGAA
>NC_140811.1:3897500-3927500 GCF_050613455.1 Vespa mandarinia | reverse complement strand
AAAACACATTTATTATTGCCTTTCGCTTTTCTATTATTAATGAAAAAATAATATTATCGAAGATCGATTCGTGAACATTTCCTTCCATCGATATTATTCTACTGCGTGTTAGAAGTTTAATAACTCGCTATCATTGCTAGCACGCTATATCCCTTGAAAGTTGAAAGTATCTAAGTGGAAACCGCGACTACTAACTTCTTCTATTCGACTTTAAGTTAGATGCATCGTAATCGTGTGCATACTGCTCGATCATATGTGCTTAACCTTTATGTATTTATTGCGAGAGAAAGATAGATAGATAGATAGATAAACAGATAGATAGAAAGAAAATAAGATAGATAGAGAGAGAGAGAGAGAGAGAGAAACGTCTAATTTTCTAGTTAACTAATCAATATCAACAACTTCGCCGTTGCTATTAGAATATAGTACCGGCGCTATTCTCATAATCACCAATCGATAAGAAAATTTACCGAGCGTTGTAGCTCAGCTCTGTTTCTCTACTCTACAATATTATCGATTCTCTCGATAAGAGAAACGTTTTTCAAGGGACGTTTATGTAAACTTAGAGAGATAGAAAGATAGAGAGAAAGAGAGAGAGAAAGAGAGAGAGAGAGAGAGAGAGAGAGAGAAAGAGAGAGAGAGAGAGAGAGAGAGAGAGAGAGAGATTAAAGGAAAAGTTTTCCTTTGTGAACCTCGTAAGCTTCGAACACGCATTTAATTTTTTATCGTTTAAAAGTTAATCGGTAAATCGTTCATTCATCGAATATATATATATATATATATATATATATATATATATATATACACATTGTGAATTGCAATATTAAAATTTACTTTTTCTCTAATACGTTTTAACATTTTACATTAATCATCTTAATTTGATTAAATGTTTCTTCATTGACGTTTAGAAAATTTGTTATGATTATATTGGCCGTTTATCTATTTATATAAGATTATAATTATTAAAATAATAATAAAGAAGAAAAAAGAAGAAGAAGATAAGAACATGAAATCTTTTTATCACTTATTATATTTATATATATATATATATATATATATATATATATATATATATATATATATTTTATCTATTATACACATTTTTATTTTTTTATTTATTTACTTAATATATTTTTATTGATAAATTTTATTATTCTTAGTTAACCATAATTCAATCATAAGTTTATTTAAAAAAAAAAAAAAAAGGATATACATATAAATTTTCCATACGATCGTTTCGTATATTATTTTATTAGCTTATGAAGACATTCGATCTGATTCAAAAATGGTGAATGTGAAAGGAACACCGTTAAAAAGATGCGACAAGAGCCGTAAAACGAACACGGCATTTCTTGTCCGGCTTTGGGATATCTCGCAGGACAACGAAGCTCCCTTTTCACGACGAAGGGCTTCGCCTGGTATTATTCCGGTAAGCCCGACTTGGCAAGCAGATCCCGCGGGTTACAGTTAATTGGCTTCTTCAGGGTAACTCGCGACAGTAGATACGAACAAATGTCGATGACGAACGACGATACGCGTGTAACCACGTTATGCGAGTGTATCTTTTTTAGTTTACTAACTACGTACCTCACCTTTGGTGTATATATATATATATATATATATATATATATATATATATATATATATATATAAGAATGTTAAGACTGTGTTTGTAATATGTCAACATAGATACATATATATATATATCCTTAAATCCCTATTGATAAATCGAATTAATTCCGTTCCAAAGACCGGAACAATTTCTACTCTATTTTCCATTCAAATCAAATATTATCATTTAATATTAATTTTATTCAACGGTATAGATGGTATAGGTATATAGTGTATATGTGTATGTTTGTGTGTTTGTATCTATATTATTAAATAAACTTATGATTGAATTCAATTTAATTAAAATTAATAAAATTAATAAATAAAAATACATCCAATATATATCTTCTATATATATACCTATAATATAATATATTTATATCATATATATAATGTAGGATAAAAATAAAATATAAAAATGAAATAGAATTTCATCTTTCAATTATTCCTATCATTTCTAATTATTAATAATTCAATTCTATACAATAAAATTTTCAATAATAAATAGCAAGATATTTGATTTGCTTTATTACATATATAACTTGAAAACATTCCTTTGTTTAAACAAAACATATTATCTTAATTATTTCACTCGTTCTCGTGTATAAAATTAACATAATAATAACAATTAGAAACTAATTCAACATATTGTATAATAATATAAACTATCTATAATTCATCGAATCGATTATCAACGCTCGAAAGATTTTAGCTTTAGCGAGGGAGGCCGCTTCTCGTTTACACGAAATCTCCGGTCCTACTCTCCTTAATTCGATCCATCATCGTTTCGCACGCGGAAGTACGATACTCTGTTAACGTTTAGAGAATGATGAGTCTCGTTTATGCTTTTCATGCCGTTAATACATGATCGTTATCGAAGAAACGCCATGAAACAGTGCTCTTGGGTATTCACGAAACAATGGATAGGTGATGATAGAAAACAAGTGGATGGAGAAAAGATCGGTTCTCATCGTATACATAGGGTATTTATTATCTCAAATTAAATAATTGACATCGTTAAAATATTTTCTTTCTTTCTATCTTTCTTTCTTTCTTTCTTTCTTTTTTCTACATCATAGCAATTGTCGAAGGAAAAAAAAAAAAAAATAGAATCGTACTCCTTTATTTGACGCCGATAATTTTGATTTCTTCTTTTTTTTTTTTTCATTTTCCTTTTTTTCTCTTTCTTTCTTTCTTTCTTTCTTTCTTTCTTTCTTTCTTTTTAACATAATAACATTTCAATTTTAATTCGACCATTTCTACGGATCATCTTATCTTAATTGATCGATTTAAATGAAACGATTAGAAATTCAATTCGTCAGCTTCCGTCTATTTCTTTTTTTTCTTCTTCTTCTTCTTCTTCTTCTTCTTCTTCTCTTTTCTTTTCTTTTTTATTTTCTTTTTTTATCTTTTTCTTTTCAACATAATCACATTTCGATTCGATTCGAACGATTTCAATGATTTTCTAAAGGAGTCATTTGAAATGGTACACAAATTCTGGTTGAATTAAAAACTCGAGTCACGGAGTCTTCGTCATCTCTCATAATTCTTTCTCTCTCTCTCTCTCTCTCTCTCTCTCTCTCTCTCTTTTTAATTGTAAATCTCTACAGGAGGAAAACAAAACGTCATTCAAACGTCACCCCATCCATTCCCATAGAAAGATACATAGTAATAGTCTTTTCTTTTTCTATTTCTCTTTTTTTATTTTTTACTTTATCGTCGTCATTGCGTGCTCTACGAGGCCCATACTATTTTACGAGTTCAGCGTGGCCAACCTTCTACGTGCGAATAATAGTTTCCGTGATAGTGACTACCCGCATATACCGAAAACCATCCTCAAGCGAACGAATAAACTTTATGCGAGTGCCTTTAAACGTTTTATAGGTACGTGCGTTTAACTTATGAGAGAACGTCCGATCCTTCATAATTATGTCGTATTACGAATTTACGATCGTGTAATCATGCACGACTTTATCGTTGCCCGGCTTGTTTTTTGTTCTCTTACCAATTATTTCTTTTCCTGTATAACGCAAAAAAGAAAAAAGAAAAAAAGAAAAAGAAAATTAAAAAGAAGAAAAAAGAAAAGAAAAGAAAAGAAAAAAATAATAAAAGGGAGGCAATTACGAACATTACGTATTACTACATGCAAGCATAATTTCTAGAAATTAATAATAATCTTTTGGATGTATTAATAAAAAAAAAAAAATTAACGTATACTATATTAATAAAAAAATACCAGAATCTATAATTAATAAAAATATCAAAATAATATATATATATATATATATATATTATTATTATTATTATTATAGCCACTTAACTGATATGAAATATGAATGAAAATAATTATATAGAAAAACAAAAAGGTTCATTTATTCAAACGTTTACAATTCCTGGAAAATATTTTCATTACTTACGATTCGTATAATTACAATTTAGATTTTACTAACATCCGATATTTCTATGCAATATTACGATTAATCGTAATCCACATTGAAATAATTATCAAAACAAGATCAACGTTTGTGAATAATGTAAAATTATAAGATAAATAAATAGATATATCTATTTGAAAATATTCTTTTCAATCAGGACATTGTTCTGATTGAAAACAAGAATGATTAATCATTATAATTTAATTTCTTTTCTAATCGTTAGATAAGATAAAAATTATATAAAATTAATATTAACTTACATGCCAAATGGATTATTTCGATATTCGTTTGAGCTTAAAAATCTTCAAGAAAATGTTTCATCCTTCTCGTACGACATATTAAAATAAAGAAAGGAAGAAAGCAAAAAAAAAAAAAAAAGGAAAGATAGGAAAAGAAAAAAATAGAAAAAAAAAAAGAAAAAAAGGAAAACGATAGAAAAGGAAGAAAAAAAAAAAAAGGGAAAAAGAACGTAAATGGCGTCTTTAGACCGATAACTTGCTCACCTCGATAGAAAAATGTACGCGTAGGGAACATAAGCCGAGCGGTGCGATTTTATCACGGTGCATCGTTTCTACCGCGTCGTAAAAGCGATCGCTTCGACGTACATACACACGTGTGTGTGTGTATGTGTGAGAGAGAGAGAGAGAGAAAGAGAGAGTGTATATACGTTGATCGAAGAAAATACGTGTTCGAAATTACAGTGTATCGTCTTATCCACGTAGAACGTTAGACGAACGAAACTATTATCCTCCATTCGAAACGATAACGATTTGATCGTTTAACGATCTCTCAAGAAGAGTTAAAAAAAATTAAGATGAACGAAAAAAAAAAAGAAAGAAATTATAAAAAATAAAAAGATAAAAAAAACAGAAAAAAACATTCAACTAACCCTGTAGATACGTTAAAACGTTCCTATGCATTTGCTCCTCTCTCTCTCACTCTCTCTCTCTCTCTCTCTCTCTCTCTCTCTCTCTCTCTTTCTCTCTTTCTCCTTCTTTCTCTTTACGCGTAGATAAAAGTATTTCTACTATCCCCGTACCCGTTCGTTTTCTCTTTCTGGATATAAGCTTAGCGGCGTTCGGATAAGGACCATTCGAAAACAATATTGCAATTTTATCGTTAGTGAGCCATTCGAGTGCATAGAAGCACGATCTTTGCTAGTATTATAGACGACGTTCTTTTTCCATTACGACGAACACTGTTCTTTCGAAGATCGAAAATATTCTCAACGCAAAAGTCGTAGAAAGCGAAATATTGCCGTCTAGAAAATAAGAAATAATGGTTACTGTTATTGATTAAAAAATAACTGTGTGTGTGTGTGTGTGTGTATGAGAATATATGTGTACGCGTGCGCACATACGTCTATCTATATAACTATGTAAATACCCTATATATTCAACAAAATCAAAAGGTAAAATAAATTACTCTTTTATATTCTGATATTTTTTTGGTACGTAAAAAAAAGTTTTTTTTTCTTTTTTCTCTTTTTTTTTTTCTCTTTTTTTTTTTTTTTTTTTTTCCCCACTTTGATTAAACTCATACTATGACTTGTTATATCAGCTTGTCGATATATCGGATATATACTAAATGTAAATTTATACTCGGACGGAAATCAATCATCTACGATACGAATAATGGAATAAAATATAAAAATACAAACAAATATAAATTATATCTTTATGAAACGCCATATTTTTTTTTTATATTTAACAAATTATTACGTAATACGAAACGTATATGTTAAACTACATCTACGACGACTGTACTAAATTTATATACTAGAGCAAAAAAAAAAAAAAAAAAAAAAAAAAAAAAAAAAAAAACTATGAATCTTTCATGATATATTAAAAAGTAACTAAAACTCAATTTTTCTGGCGAACGAATGAAATGAGATTAAAAGTATAAAAAAAAAAAAAAAAAAAAAAGAAAAAATAAAAAAAGAAAAAAAAGAAAAAAAAATACAGAAATATAATTCAACAAATTGAAACAGTAATTGTTTTTAATTAATTATAATCGGTATTTGAAATATCGTTTGATCGAACAATCCGCTTGGATTATCACGTTATACGCGGAAGCGGATTCTCGCGTGAACGAACGCTTATGCTCACGAAAGTAGAAGAATAACGAACGAACGAACGAACGAACGGCGAGTAAAAAAGAAGGATCAGGAAAAAGGCTAAAGCCTTTCAAGATGAATAAGTGCCTGCGGCATGGTTCGAACGTTGTGTTGTATCGATCACTCGAATAGAAACTGGGTTAACGTGACCCGTTCAACCTCTTCTATCCTCTTAACATCCCATTTTTGTTCGTCCCTCTATTCACCCTTTTTACCTTAACTCGAAATACAAATCCGTATAATCGTTCTCTTTTTTCATAACAAATTAAAAAGTCCTTAGACATTAAACGAAATTCGAATTTAATTTGTTTAACATAACGTCCTTTCTTCGTAATCATCCTTTGACCTTTCTAATCAATATTGACGATAAAATATTTTTCTCGCTATATTATCTTCTCTATTCTTTCTTTATCTATTTATTTATTTATTTATTTATTTATATATATATATATACACACGTTAAAAAAAAAATATCTTTCTTCAATACATTTATCATGAATCTGATTCACGTATATATTTTACGTGATAAATCAAAAATGTTCGTGGAAAAGATAAGGGACTAAAAATGAGTAAAAAGATCATAATATATTTAGAATCTGTCTATTTTTTTATATGTATTGGTGTGTATTTCTGCTTCTTTGTTTCAATGGCACGTACGTGCGTATCCATTTAAGATATCGAAGAAAAAGATTGAGCATCGTCCATTGATCGTTATGGAGTGAGTTATGTTCGGCTATAGACACGAATCGTTCAAAATATATATATGTGTGTGTATGTATGTATGTATGTATGTATGTACGTATGTGTGTGTTTGTGTGTGTGTGTATACTCATCTTTGGTTCTCTCTAAATCATTTCTTATTGTCAGACAACCATCCCTTTTACCATCCCACACATCTAAAATGGAGCGCTCGTTCTCTTTATGATTTCATATACCTGCAATAATAATTATCGATTTTTTACGAGCATGAAAAGAATTATTTATTAGTCAAGTCCGTATAAGAATAGAAAAAGAGGTAATAAAGAAAAATATTACAGGACTCTTATCTTCTTTTCTCCTTTTCTTTTTCTTTATAGAAAAAAAATGACTCCTCTAGAAATTGAATTTTTGTATTGGTAAAATAAAAAAAAAATAAATAAATAAATAAATAAATAAATAAATAAACGAGAGAAAAACAATAAAATATTTTCTATTGAACTTAACAATAACAAATAATTCGAAAAAGTTTTTAATCTTTCTCGTTTATAATGGATATCAATATGATGTACTAACGGTTTGATAAATTACTAATAAAGACAGAGAGAGAGAGAGAAAGAGAGAAAGAAAGAAGGGAGAAAGAATTACGAGTGAAACAACAAGACTATACGTAAATCACATTACCGGAAGATCCTATTGCGCGAAATTGCTCCGCAGTGAAAGCTTAAAAGCTGTGTCAACCCTTGGGATATAGAATTTCAGAAGGTTCAGTTCAGTCTCTGCCAATATCGCGTGAGAGATCGGAAAGGATAAAACGAGATCTTTTCGAAGAAGCGTAGGTGGTATAAGGGCGTAAATTTATTGTCGGAAGCTTGTCACGAATGGCTGCGCAAACTTATCTCACAATGCTCCCGATATAGTCGTGCTTTATCGGTTTTTACGATATAAACTTGTGCTAAGAGACAAAATTTTTTGTTCGAGTACAAACAAACAAACAAACAAACAAAAAAAAAAAAAGAAAAAAAGTAAAGAAAGAGAAATAAACGAACAGATAAACAAGAAAAAAAAAGAAAAAAAAAGAGAAAAAAAGATCACGCGAAAGAAGAAATACAATTAATTCATAATCCATCTCGGTCATGCGAATGTATATATATATATATACATATCGTGTATACTATGAAATACTACGAAATTAATACTGTCAACCGATCCGATTTAAAATTCATTATCCAACGATAAAGCCTGGAACCATTATTTCATTTGCGCGTAGATTAACGGGCCCAGTCAGCTGGACAAATATACCGATCGATGAGATTACGAGTGCGCATTTCAGAATCTAATAAATTAGCGATGTCACTCGTTCGACCGTGTAACTCCATTTTCGTACTGCAACTACTCACGTATTGCGGCGAACGATTTTGCGTTTTACGGTATCGTTGATCCGCGCAAATTGCAATCAGTTACAAATACCCAAATGTACACGGGGCAATCCGCATTCATTATTATACTGGTCAGCTTGCGAATTAACCAATTAAACGGTAGACAAAGGTGGTCGGAAAAAGTCAATTAAAAAAAAAAAAAAAAAGAAAAAAAAAGAACAAAAGAAAAAGAACGCGCACGCGAATCGAAATCTTGGCGACGTACAATAACGAAAAAAAAAAAAAAGAAAAAGAAAGCAAAAAAGAAAAAAAAAGAAAAAAAAAGAAAAAAAAATACCATAGTAAAGGATGAAAATGTTCACTCATATTTCGAACGATCTTAATTCTCTCAATGGATTTATTGAATCGTTAGAACCCATTAAAAACTGATCGAAAAGTAACTTAATTTTAAATAAAACAATAAAGTATGAAAATTTTCACATTCTATCACGTATGATCATCGTTCTCTCGATGGATTTATTGAATCATTAGAATCCATTAAAAAAAAAAAAAAAAAAAGAAAAAAAAAAGAAAAAAAAAAGGAAAGGAAAGGAAAAAAAAAGAAAAAAAAAAATAATAATAATAATCAAACGTAATATAAATTTAAATAAAATCGTCGAGTTTAACTTTTTGCAAAAATCAAAAACCTTTAAATCATATATCGAGGTCTGTGTAAAGTCACGTTGAATCGGGCTTCTACAATGATTCTCTCGTCTCTTTGGTTAGGGGCGGAAGAACGAGAGGGTGACTCCGTCGCGAGGAGTTATTGATTCCCTTGGCTTCGACTGAGAACGCAAAGAGAAGAGACTAGGAGAGAAGAAAAGAGAAGAAAAGAGAAGATACGAAGAGAAGAAGAAGAAGACACGAGTACGTTGCGGGACTGACGCAAAATTCGTTACTTTCAACTTTCAACGATTTTCTCTGTCTATCTTACCATTCTATGTTATATCTAAAGATGTTTCATTCTATCATTTGTTTGACTTTCTTAAAGTTAGAGAAAAATAGATAACGAGGGAATAGAAATCAAAGAACGGAGAAACTCTCATTCAGTCTCTTTTTTTCTTTCCTTCTTCTTTTCCCTCTTTCTCTCTCTCTCTCTTTCTATATATATATATATATATATATATATATATATATATATATATATATATTCTCTGTTCGTTCTATTTAGAGAAAGAAACAAAAAGGAGATAGAGCGTGCCAAAGGTAAAATGATTTTATTGGATTTCACGTCAAATACTTTTTTACTTCCGATCTTCTCCTACTCCTTCTTCATTTTTTTGTCTTTTCTTTTCTTTTCTTTTCTTAGAAGGTCTCTCTCATCCGATCATTTTAAAAAGCGAATACCAAAGCAAAAGATATCGTCTTCTAAAGTTATCTCATTTTTGATTGGTTCATTATTGAACATTTAAACAAGGTAAGTACTTACTTACCCGTCGTTCATCGAGATAAAGAGGGAATTGAGAACGAGGTTTAACCCTCACCCTTTCTATCCCCCCTATCTTACCCCGCCACACCACTACCAAACCTCTCATCACCTACCCAACCCCCAGTTAGAATCAGGTTACTCTAATAAGATTATTAAATCTGTTTGATTTCTCTTCTTTTTATACGATGACAGAAAGAGAATATTCTCGTCAAGTTATTGACATCGTTATCGATCGACACGGTAAATTGTCTTATACAATCTCAACGTGTACAATTCGATAATACGAAAAATGTCAAAGCTTAGACGTAATAGAAAGAGAAAATGAAAAGGAGAGAGAGAAAGAAAAAAGAACGTAATATACGAGCAAGAAAACGGCTAACATGGAATAGAATTACGAGGTTTTCCGATAAAGATATGTATATATATATATATGAGAGAGAGGGAAAGAAGAAAAAAAAAGGAAACAGAGAATAATATCAGAGGGATGTGATATCATTCGACTTCTTGAAGAAGTCTTAGATAGGGACAAATAAAAATGAAGAGAGAAAGAGAAAAGAACAAGAACGAGGAGCAAAAAGGGGAAGAGAATTCGTCGAAAGCAGAAGGGTCGAAAGACGTTCTCGTAGGATTCAAGGAGGAAAAGGGTGGGTGAGAAAGAAAGAAAGAAAGAAAGAAAGAAAGAAAGAGAGAGAGAGAGAGAGAGAGAAAGAGAGAGAGAGAAGAGGTTCTTCCCTCTGTTTTCGTATGCCACGATCGATCGACGTTAACTCCCACGGGCATTCGTTCACCCTCATGGGACTAACGCCAAAAAAAAAAGAGAGAGAGGAATAAAAAGAGAAAGAATGAGTGAGTGAGTGAGTGAGTGAGTGAGTGAGTGAGTGAGTGAGTGAATGAGTGTGAGTGAGAGAAAGATAGAACGAACTAAGACGAGTAAACTCAACGCCCTTTCTTCATCCCCTTCTCCTTTTTCTCTCATCCCTTCTTCCTTTCCTCCCTATCTCCCTCCTTATCCTTTCTTTTCCTTTCCTCTCCTTTCCTTTCCTTCTTCCACTCCCCCTTTCACTACTTCTCCTTTTTTCTTACAAAACGTCAAGGGATGAGAGATCGCACCACTAGGATTTGCGAGTTTCCTTACTCTGCTACTGAGGGAGAAGGAGAGAGACATAGAAAGAGAAAGATAGATAGATAGAGAGAGAGAGAGAGAAAAAGAGAGAGAGAGAGAGAGAGAAACCGGCCTCTGTATAACGGAAGCCTACTGATCTTTATGGGATTGTTTTGGGAGACCATGAATCGGCGAGTTCGTACGTTCGACGGAATTAGATATTCATGGAACGTGACGCCCCTCTATTCCCGTGGATTTATCTAAACGGCCACACTTTACTCTTTCGCCTCTTTATCTTTTCTCTCTTTCTATCTCACTCTCTCTCTCTCTCCCTCTCTCTTTTTCTCTACCATGAATTCTAGCATTCTATAGCTACATTTGATATATGATGAATTTGATTCATAAATCAGAATATATTCGTGGCTCTTCCAAATATTATATTAATAACGACAACATAAATATTATTTATACATATATATATATATATATATATATATATATATATATATATATCTTTTTTATTACTATTAATTTTATCTATATATTACGTATATATCTTATTTTACCTTAATAATACCTATATACATATACATATTTTTTATTATTATTATTATTATTATTATTATTATTATTATTATTATTATTATTATTATTATTATTATTATTATTATTATTATTATTATTATTATTATTATTATTATTATTATTATTATTATTATTATTATTATTATTATTATTAATTATAAATTTTCGTTAAACGAACACCATTAGCATTTAATATATTGTATTCACAGTGGTGATATATTCGGAAAAAATGAATAAACAAATAAAAGAGAAAAAAGGAAAGGAAAGTGAAAGAAAAGAAAAGATATGAAAATAAAGTGGAATGTGTTAAGCGAAAAAAATAATACTTTTAAAAATATTATTCCTACAACTGGTTGGTTATCAAACAGATTAGAATGTTGACTTACAAGGGAGCATACATAGTCGTGTCTGGTTTTAACCCCACCCAAAACTATACTATTCCATTGAGAAGAAGGGACGAAAGCAGAACTCGCGTGAAGCGCTATTCGCATGCTCCTTCCTGTTCTCGTTTTACCTTGTCTTCCCGAGAGCATATCCATCCCCCAAGAACTTAGGGTTTATCGACGAGGTTGCTTGGTTTCGGTTAGAGGGTTCGCCCTCGAGCAAAAAAAGAAAAGAAAAAAAAAAAAAAAGAAACAAAAAGAGAGCGAGAGAGAGAAAGAGAGAGAGATAAGCTCGTCCTGCTCACAGACGCCCTTTCGAAAAGAGTAAGGTATGGCGAGGGCAAGGGTAGGGGGTGGAGGTAGGCACCCACCGCGAACAAGATTTCTGTCTTCTATACTTTTCTCCTCTCTTATAGGGAAGGTGCAAACGCGTGTATATATATATATATACAGCAAATACCGTATTTTATCTTACCCAGCTCGATTCAATTTTTCTAACGCACACACGTTTACATCGACCTTTCCTTTTTTTTTTGGTTTTTTTTTGTTTTATATCTTCCCTAGAAGGTTCAACTTTTCTCTCTCTCTCTCTCTCTCTCTCTCTCTCTCTCTCTCTCTCTCTCTCTCTCTCTCTCTCTCTCTCTTCTGTAAAAGAAATCGAAGGTCGAAGTCGATATTCCATGAATAGATTATTCGAATGCAATATTTAAATGTCATACGCAAAATGTGTATAGCACCTTTATTTTTTTTTTCTTTCTTTTTCTTTTTTTTCTTCTTTTCTTGAATAAAAAATTGACTCCTCGTAGCGAGGTAAGAAAAAGATTGTACATATATCTTCTATGATATTTTATATATTTATTTATTTATTTATTTATCGTAAATATGTCAAAACTTTGTGAAAAATAACTATTAATATTTATATATAAATATTGTTGTATACTGTATATTATTTATCATCGTTTCTCAAGATGGAAGTATTAAGAAAAAGAAATATAATTCGGATAAGGAACTAAGGTAAATGTTTTAGAAAGCGTAGCTAATCGAGCATATAAATATTATCGTTTTTAATGAACGACCCGAACCAGAGACATCGTCGTCCCTTTAAATCCAAGAAAATGAATCCTCGAGTAATTCGTACCAATAAATTCCGTCGACTCGAGAGCTCCTCGCTCTCTCTCTCTCTCTCTCTCTCTCTTTTCCTCGACCTCGTCGTGTCTCAGGAGACAACCCTACTTCTCTGTTTATTTTATCTTTTCACCTCCGTTTCAACTTCCTTTTCATCCTCCTACTACCATTTCCTTCTACCTTTAGTACTTGAACCACTCGAGAGATCTGCTACTAACCCTAATACCGTTACCCAACAATCATATCGAGAGAATTTCCTATTTCGGAGTGTCCTCGATTTCAGCAACTATCGTCTATCGAACAACAATAGCAACAGTAGCAGCAGCAGCAGCAGCAGCAGCAGCAGCAGGAGCGGCAGTAGGAGCAGCAACACAACCACCAACACCATTAACGACAATTTCCCTTTATCTCGAAATTCTATTTGCGAAATTACAGCAATTTCTATCTGTCAAAAATGAACTATCTATTAAATTTGTATCATTAAAAATGAATTCTCTCTCAATTAGCGGAAGAAAATATTTTACATAATTAAATTCAATACGTCAAAATGATATACGAGTCTATATAAAAGATCTTAAAATTCGTTATTCGAAATTTATTTCGATGGACGGATAATTAGTTAAATTAAAGAACGAAATTAAAAAAAAAAAAAAAAAAAAAAAAACAAAGAAGAAGAAAAGAAAAAAAAAAGTAGAAAACGAAAAAAAGAAAAGAAAACAAAACAAAAAAGACAAGAGTAATGCCAAAGTTGATCTATTCTTCTCTCTCTCTCTCTCTCTCTCTCTCTCTCTCTCTCTCTCTCTCTCTCTTTCTCTCTTTCTCATTATTTCCCGAAGAAAGTTATAAATGAAAAAACGAAAAAAAAGAAAAAAAAAAAATTAATCCTTTGTACGAAAGAAGAAAAGGCCCAAAGTTTACCCGCATCTCCAATGGCTTTTCATTCTGAATATCGATTGGAACCAGTTGAACCAATATCTCGAATCGATATAACCGCAAAAGAGAGAGAAAGAGAGAGAGAGAGAGAGAGAGAGAGAGAGAGAGAGAGAGAGAGAGAGAGAAACAATGGACTTTTTTCTTTCTCTCTTTCTCTATTCCTGAAACCAATGGGACAGACAAGGAAAGAAGATAAAGAAGTGGAAAAAGGATGGAAAACTACGAGAGTACGCCAACGATTCACGAAGAAACGATGGATAATTGCGTTAAATAATCGAGCCTGTCGAGTGAGAATGAAAGAAAGGACGGAGAAAGAGAATAAAAGGAGAGAAAAGAATGAGAGAAAGAGAAAGAAAGAGAGAGGAGAGAGAAAGAGAGAGAGAGAGAAAACGAAGCAAGCAAATGGCACCACCCTATGTGTACATATATATATATATATATATCGTCGAGGTCTACCTAAAACGGGTCTAACACAAGGACAATGAGGTCGGCGATGGTTTCGTTCTCTTCATTGTACTTTGTTAATTAAAGGACCTCGCAATTACGGGCATGCAACTGTTTCTTTCGCCACACGTAAGGCGAACCCTTATTCGCCACTCAACGAAAGCCCTTTTTCCTTCTCAATTTGTCTCCGTTGTCGTCGTTCTCTACCTTTTTCCTTTTTTCCTACCTTTCTTTCTCTTTTTTTTTTGCTTTCTTTCTTTCTTTTTTTTTTCTCTTTTTCTTTTTCCTTTAAGTTTCATTTTCCACTAAAAGCCATTCTAGAAAATCACTGAAAAAAACCACAAACGGTGCTAATCTTTTCATTACCGCTCCTTTTACTTCTCAATAGGAAAAGAAAAGCAAAAAGGAAAGAGAAAAAAAAAAAAAAGAAAGAAAGAAAGAAAAGAGAAATCGCAATTCTATCTACATACGTGTTTGTTTCACGAATCGAAGTGTATTTGAATAAAACAAATCCATTTTGTACATTTTTTTTCTCCCACTCTTTTCCCCTCTCTCTCTCTCTCTCTCTCTCTCTCTCTCTCTTTATTTTTAGGAAGAACGGAAACGATTGTTATCCCGGGCAACAAAAATTTTCCGAGAAAACGTAATAATTTCCGTCTTTTTTTTTTTTTTTGAATTCGTCCATTTAACAGAACGAACTAAGATTTAGTATCGCGTGCTATCAAAGGGAACAAAAAAATCAAGAATTCTTGAATCTCGAAAGAAAAATATAATTCGTGTTCTATTTTCTTTTTCTTTTTTCCTTTAATTGTGAATAATGTCTCCTTGAATTGAGAGAATACGAGGATGAAATTTTCTACTTTAAAGACTACGAGATTACAAGAACTTTGTCTTTCTCCTCTTAGAAAGTCTACTTTCTTAACGCGCGCGCAACATCTAGCTTAACAACGAACTTGGATAGCTTTGTCTTCTCCAGTTTGCAACTTTAATGCGGATACATATATATATATATATATATATATATATAACACTCCAAGATAGTATCAAATAAATGTATCTACTCAAGGTACCTTTCAAAAGCTACAAAACAACTTATTAAGTAATTGAACCTGCTGTTATCTAATATCTCGTCAAACGAGTAAACTTATTTTATCATTGAATTAACTTCAATCTAATTATATTTCGTCAAAAGGGAAAGAAAGAAAAAAAAAAAAGAAAATCCATAAAATTAAACTTCGAAAAGTGTGTGTGTGTGTGCGTCTTTCTCTCTCTCTCTCTCTTTCATACGCACACACACACACACACACACACACACACAAGCTTTCAAAGGAGAACAAATTTTAACGTTTATAAACCATCCACTTGGATTTGGTTGAAAATCGAAAGACGCTCGAAAACGATCTTATACGAAACGGCGAACCTCTCGGGGATAAAGATAAGACACGAAACGTCATTTCGTAGGTAGCTAGGTGTCGACCAATTTGCATACAGAAAGAAGATCTCTAACGTAGGTAACATCTACATAGTGGGGAGCTCGTAACGTCGCTTAAAATCTACGTATCTGTTCAGAAAAAGAAAAAAGAAAGAAAAAAAAAGAAGAAGAAGAAGAAGAAAAAGAAAAAGAAAAGAAAAAGAAGTGAAAAGAAATAAAGAACGATATTGTCGGATTCGTGAAGAGGGAGAAAAAAAAGAAAAGAGAGGAAAAAAAAAGAAAAAGAAGAAAAACAAAAAAAAAAGCAGAAAAATAAAAATCACGATCTTTTTAACAACGCGATCAATCGACTAACTGGTTCTCTTAATGGATTTTCTTTTTCTCTTTAGAGATAAAACCTCATAATTAAATATCCCCATGTGTCAAAACAACGTAAAAAATTTTATTCGATTATAAACCAATTAATTTTGTTTGAGATGAAAACCATTAGATAATATAGAACTATGGTAATAATAATCTATTTGCATTTATTATAATTACAAGTACTAAAAAGCGAAGCAATCTATTTGACCATAATTATGATCATGTAATTATTACGCTGTAATCAGTGGATATGTATATGCCACTGCGTTCGAATCATCCCGATGACTTTATCGTTCGATCGACAGCGCAAATGACTTCATTAAAAATAATTTACTCGTAAAACTAGACAAGTAATTTACAAAGACCATTTAATTAGTAGATAATAGAAAAACAAAGAGAATGAGAAAGGGAAAAGAGATAGCGGAAGAATTACAGGCAAAACAAACAACAATGGACATTTTCTTCGGAAATAACTTAGATACGCTCGCGAAGAAATAAACATACGCCCATGTCGAAGAAGATTAGTTTGCATGCAAAATGATTAGATCGCAAGAACGCATTACGAATTGACCTGGTTTCGTTAATCATATTCTGGACAATGAGATCGTGTACGAGTAAGCATGACCGAGTATGTAACACCATTGCTATGTCTACTCGCATTGTTTGTGTTTCACTGTTTCTATTATGCTATATATATACATACATACATACATACATATATACATACATATATACATACATATATACATACATATATACATACATATATACATACATACATACATACATATGTGTCTATATATATATATATATATAAATGCGTATACGTAACACGTGTCAATTGGAATGTAGTTTTGTTATTACCAATCATGATGACGAGACGACAGGCATTCTCCACGCAGAAGAAACAAATAATAGTTACATACATTAAAGGAAAAAAAAAAAAAACATTCTAACATCTAAAATAATATAGGTAAATATGTGTCTACTTATATTGTATAATATATATATATATATATATATATACGTGTGTGTGTATGTGGATGATATAATAAAATTACTATTATACACAAATAAATATATAATTTTATAATTGAAGTCAATTACTATTAATATTATCTACAATACAAATTTAATCATTGAGAATTACGATTTCTCTATTAATTATATAGATACTTAGAGAACATCTAAACAGTTCTAAATTTATAATACAAATAATAAATCTTCGATCTAACAAATACAAGTATATAAGTTAATATATATATATATATACATCATATATGAGAAGCCCCATCACTAGTATATACCAATGATTATAAATACATAGCTATTCAGAAAATGAACCAAGCTGCAGCAGACGGAATCGAATCAAAACTAAAATGAAACGAATGAACAAAAACTGAGAAACACACAGAGAGAAAGAGAGAGAGAGAGAGACAGAGAGAGAGAGAGAAAGAGAGAGAGAGAAGAGAGAAAAGAGAGAACAAAAATGCAACGAAACAGACCAAAAGCGTAGACAATGCTTCCCTTCTCTTCATCCTCCACTCAGAGAAAGAGAGAGAGCAAAATTTCGTTACACGCGACGTCGCAAAAAAATGCCGCAGCAGTAAAATGTATGTAAGTTCCGTAACCCTGGTATCTCACTCGCGAGAGAATAAAAAAATGAAAGAGTCAGAGAGGGAGGAAGAGAAAAAGAGAGAGAGAGAGAGAGATGAAAACATTTCCCACGAGATCCTTTGTCTGGTAGACGCGCACCGGGCGCCAGAAACATTTTGAAAAGCGCGTTTGTCAAAACAATAGGGCACGCTAACCGAGCCGAGCCGAGCAGAGCAGAGCAGAGCAAAGCAGAGCAGGGCAGAGCTTTCGTCGCCCTTTTCCCTTCTCTTCTCTTTTTGCCCTTCTCTCTTCTCTTCTCTTTTTCCCTTTTCTCTTTTCCTCTCTTCTCTTCACCTTCCCATCGACATCTACTCTCCTCCGCAACGACCATCCACCACAGGGTAAATGCGTCCGCGTTCGCGTTCACGTTCGCGTATTCGTCCGCATATTCGTTCGACTCACTGTACTTTTTCACGCAGCATCATAGTGAAAAAAAGAAAAAGAAAGAAAAAAAAAAAAGAGAGAGGAAGAACGAAAGAAAGAAAAATAGAAGAAAGAATGAAAGAAAGAAAGAAAAAAGAAACAAAATCTATAACGCTTGAAACGTACAGCTTTACAACGCCGGGGAACCTCACGACATAACTCTCGTAGTGTTATATTGAAAGAATATGTGTGTGTGTTTGTGTGTGTGTGTGTGTAACACGAGTCAATGTCCGCCGATATTGTTATCCTTTCTTTCTTTTAGCATTACGAAAAAAATATGAGATAAATCGATAAAACTGTGATAATGTACGGGTTAAAAATTTTTAACGGCGTGTAATATTAGTAGGTAGAGAGAAAGAGAGAAAGAAAGAGAAAGAGAGAGAAAGAGAGAGAAAGAGAAAAAGAGGTAATGCATATGCATCGAGATTATCATTCAAAACGATAATGGCAGATATTTTTCTTCTTAATGTTGTATTTACAAATAATTTGTTAAAATGAAAACAGAAATATTTTTTAACTTTCAAATTAAAAAAAAAAAAAAATAAAAAATAAAAAAAAAAAATTATCGATACAATACGTATCGCGTAATATTAATTTTTTTTTTTACATTACACGAAATAAATATTCTATTTCTTCCGTGTTATTGTCAATAATTTTCCGTTAAAACGGGAAAAACAAAGAAATTTATGGAAATAATATCCGTAAAAAAAGAAAAAAAAAAAGAACAAAAAAAGGATAAGAAAAAAGAAAAAAAAAGAAGAAGAAGAAAAAAAAAACAGAATCATCGAATAACAAATTATGAAAATTACGTTCGCCGTAAATATATTTTCTTTCTCTTTCGCAGATTTTCAAGACAGATGGGAGAGCTCGGTACGAGAGTAGTCGTACTTCGCCAGATGCACGCTATTAATTTTCCGTGAAGCAGCAATTTTATGAAGGACGAAAGAGATGCGCGAGAGAGCATCTGTCAGAACTGAAGGAAGATAGAAAGAAAGAAAGAAAGAAAAAAAAAAAAAAGGAAAAATAAACAAACGAACAAAAAAGATAGAAGAAAGAAAAAAAAATATCAGAAAGAACGATATGAAAGAGAAAAAGAGAAAAAAAAACAATTACAAAAGAAAAGAAAAAGTAATAAAAAATTTAAAAATGGCTAATTGACTTGCTTGATAAAACTACTCTTGGAGCAAAGTTTTCAGAGTGAGAGAATGAAAGAGCGAGAAAGCGAGAGAGAGAGAGAGAGAGAGAGATTGTCGATCGTTCGAAACGCGGCTCAAGGCGAGCAATAAGAAGACCGGTGGTCTGCGATGTTCACGAAGCAATAACGCGTCTGTAAACCATAAGTAATATATTTTATAGTACGTAAGGCAATAAAACAATGTATACCTTCACATCTGGCCTTACCGGGACAGCCAATCGTTTTGCTGAATCCACCAGCCAGGGCTCTCCCAGTTACCTCGACCCTTAACTCCACCAACACCAACATCTCCTCGACCTTCTCTTATTCCTTTACTCCTTTCGATCGTAGTTTACGAGGTCTTATTGAAAATTATCAAATTTATCAAGAATGATAAAAAAAATCAAAAAAAAAAAACAAAAAAAAAACAAAAAAAAAAGAAAGAAATAAAACAAAAAAAATGTCAACGACAATAATAATAAGAACACAAATAATATTCAATTGATTTATATCGATGTCCTTCGAATGTTAAAAAAAAAAAAATGAGATCTCATCGTGAAATAAAATTCGAATTTTACGTGCGATCGTATAGTAAATAAATCTTGGAATTATCGAAATATCATAATAGTAATAAAAAAAAAAAAAAGAAAAAAAATAATGATGACGATAATAATAATAATAATAATAATAATAATAATAATAATAATAATAATAATAATAATAATAATAATAATAATAATAATAATAATAATAATAATAATAATAATATTGAATTATTCAAAATCAAACGATATCGTTTCAAGATAAATTACTTTCATTATATATACAAGACATATTTAAAATCGATTCCACCGTAAATCTATATTTTCTTTCTTACCTCTACGTTTTTCTCTTATGTATTACAATTTTTTTGTATGTTTCATTCGACGAATACACATATATATGTATATCTAATAGAGGAATGATCAAAAACGAAATAAACTCGAATTATTTTACCATAGATCATACACCATTATTGATCCTGAATTATTATCTCGAATACATAAATATATTCGAAAATTAATAAGTTTTTTTCCATTACCATCACCATCCCGTCCCCTCGTCCCTTCCTTCCTTCATCCAGCACTTTTTAAGATAAATCATATTCCATTGAATTTCGCCCCCTCCCTCCTCCCTCCCTCCTCCCCCCGCCACCGCCACTTCAAAATTTATTCCATAACTTAAAATACATTTTCCTTTCCCACTCTCTTCTCTATTCTCATCACTTCTCTTCGTTTCTTTTACGAATTCTTTTTCGAAGGTTTACTAGACGACTATGCCTTCATTTTCCTTACGGAGCAGCCAAATGACCAAAGGCATTGGCTTCCGGCAAACGGACGTATAATAATCGCGAAACGTAGAAGGAACGGCGATAAACCGAAGCGAGTTTTGACGTTGCGCGTGTACGCAAGCACGCACGCGCGCACACACACACACACACACACATACGTACACGTCTATACATACTTTATCGGGAGAGATCCAACATTTACTGCCGTGGTTTACGATCGTACAGCTCGTGCAATTGTTACCCCGACGATCTTCCTAAAGGCACGCAAGAGTTACCGAGAGACAGAAAGAGAAAGACAAAAAGAGAGAGTAAGAGAGATAGAGAGAGATAGAGAGAAAGAGAGAGAGAGAGAGAGAGAAAGAGAGAGAGAGAGAGTAATAGAAGAGACAAGATTGACATTTGCGTGCATGAGTGCACACTCATCTATATACATATATATATCTTTCTCTCTCTTACTCCGTCTCCCTTTCTCTCTGTTTTTCTTTCTATCTTTATATGTGCTTTAAATGTATAGATATCTATACGTATTTTAAAAATAGGAAGAGTCTTGTTGTATTGGTACACCTGTGTACACGTAACATCATGTCACCATCTATTATATCTACCTCTAGAAAACACTGAAAGTTCTTTCTAACCACCAATCGACAGAACAAAGTGAGAGAAAGAGAGAGAAAGAGAGAGAGAGAGAGAGAGAGAGAGAGAGAGAGAACATCTATGTATCCATCTAACAATCCGGGTATTTTTTTTTTTTTTTTTTTTTTTTTTTAGACGAAGGTACTTTACGATAATTATATTATTTATATTTGACATATATCTTTCGTATTTTTTTTTTTTTTATTTATTTATTTTTTATTTTTTAATTTTTTTTAATTTTTACCACGAACATAATTAGCGATGAATACGTATACTTTTCAACGATTTAAATACTATCGAGTCTAAGATCGAAGAAGAAGAAAAAGAAGAAGAAGAAGAAGAAGGAGGTTACTGCTTTGCGTAATCCTAATTGATGTTTATTGCTCTTTCGTTCGCTACACTTCTGCCTCTATCCACGATCAAACGTTCGAGAGATCTTTTCAACTTTCAAATGAAAGAAAAAAAAAAAAAAAGAAAAAAGAGAGAGAGAAAAAAAAGGGGAAAAAAAAAGAAAAAAGAGAGAGACAGAGAGAAAGAGAGAAGTAAAAAAGTTTCCTTGGAATTCGAACACTCGGACGATTGCATTTTCTTTTATTACCTCTTTGCTAATTTAAAACAATATTAGATCGGTCTCGATCTCGCAATTCGTAATTTATCGTCTCGATAAAGAATTATTTTGTATTTTTTTTTTCCTCCGATCGTTATTCCACATTATACCAGAAAGGCAATTAAATGTTACATATACATACACACACACACTATATATATATATATATATATATACACATATGTGTATGTGAGCGTGTATGTGTACGTGCATGTATATAAATATAAAATACAGTATAATTAATACAATAATATGTACATATAAATATAAAATATTTTGCAACATCGATAATGCTGGTAATACTAATCGACTTTCCTCTTATACGAATATTCGAAAATGCAACGTGGGCATTCATCTTTAAAATACGGTACCAACGAAATACCGAAATAAGCGTAGCTTCTGCGAAAACGAGTTCGAGGAATCGGAGCATGGGAAATTATTTTCATCGTTGATATGGGACACGCGTAAACGTTGATCGTAAAAAGGGATGTGGAGGGAAAGAGAAAAAGAGAGAGAGAGAAAAAAAAAAGAAAAAAAAAAGAAAGAAAGATAGAGGGAGAGAGAGAGAGAAAGAGAGAGAGAGAGAGAGACAGATAGATAGACAGAAAAAAAAGAGAAATAAAAAAAAGAGAGACAGAGAGAGAGAGAGAGAGAGAGAGAGAAAGAGATATGTTAAAATTATGGTACAAGGACGAACGATAAAAATACATATACAGCCGGGACCGATGGTAGTAACTCGGATTAAAAAGTTCCGAGCGAGGCATCGGTTTTGCGTTATTGCGCAACGAGGTAAAAATATCGCTCGATAGTCGTTCGTCCGTACGTTTTTGTTCATTCGTTTATTCGTAATTTGAAAACGTCAAATTCGTAAAAATAAAATCTGCGGATCGATGGAGTAACAACGTTGCGAACGAGAAGGAAAAAGGGGGAAGAGGAGAAAGAAGACTATGACAATGACGAGGATAAAAGGGAGAAGAAAAAGGATTGAAAAAAAAAAAAAAAAAAAAGAAAAAGAAAGAAAAAAACAGAGAGAGAGAGAGAGAGAGAGACAAAAATATGTTTGCTATTCGATGCTAAAACTGTAAAATATCGTTTTCAACTTGTTACGCTAGAGAGATCGCCCTCAGAATCGGACTTCAAAGGGAACTTCAGTGTAACATCAGAATTCAACCAGAGGCGCATAACGTTAACTCGCCGACCCACTTTCATCCTGGCTATGTTCCGCGACTACGCACATCTAACCAGTGGTCTATAAAATCCGATCGTTTGTGTACACTTCGCTTCGGAAACGTTTCAAGATACGGACAAACAGGATATTCGAAGCGCGCGGCGCAATCTTGCCCGTTACGTCAGCCTCTATAACCAACACATTCGATCGATACGTCTCTATTAATATGGCTCGAGTTTTGCCGGGAGCTTATTTTCGATTTTCTTAGAGAAAGAGTGAGAGAGAGAGAGAGAGAGATAGAGAGAGATAGAGAGAGAGAAACGTTCTTACTCTCTCTATCTCTCTATCTATATCTCTCTATATTTCTTTTTCTCTCTCTCTTTTTTTTCTATCTATCTTTTTTTTTCTTTTTTTTTTTCTCTCTTTTTTCTCTTTTTTTTTTTTTTTCTTTTTTCGTTATAAACTCGTTCTCTTTCTCTTCGATAATCTCGTTCGTATTTAATCATTTTTTTTTCTTTTTTTTTTTTTTTTTTTTTTTTTTAAATAATCTTTCAAACATAGAATCGAAAGATTTATCAAATCTTTTATAAGTTTTACTTCTTAAATCAGAGAGAGAGAGAGAGAGAAAGAGAAAGAGAGAGAGAGAAAAGTTTCATCGTTCGCATTCGAAAAAAGTTACGCGCCTGCCTTTCCTTAAATACAGCTTGTACTAATTTCAAGTATTGCATAATACAATATAATTTCCTATTACGTAAAGAAAAATAAAAAAAAAAAAATGAAAGAAAGAAAGAAAGAAAGAAAGGCAATTGTTACATAGCAGCGGTTTCCAATCTGGTTGGATACGTATATACGTGCCTGATGTTTCAGGGGTACGCGAAGAAGAAAAAAAAAAGAAAAGAAAAACAAAAAGTACAGTAAAATAATTCATTATACAATCATATTTCTCTAATATTAAAGGGAATACAATTCAGTGAAAATTAACTGGCAAGTGGTGTACAGCGAGTAGAAAAAAAAATTGAAAAAAAAATTGAAAAGAAAAAAAAAATAAAAGAAGAAAAATAGAAAACAAAAAAGAAAATAAAAAAGAAGATTGGACACCGTTATTATATGGAGGGGTTAAAAAAAAAAAAAAAAAAAGACGGAGAAATATGATAACTCGTGTGCAATACGATCAAAATATAATTGAACGTTCATCGATCTATAATACATATGAAACGCGTGCATGGATACGCTTCTACATGCATACTTATTTCGTTCGGCGAATAACAAATGTATGTACATACATTGGAAATAATAACAACTACGAGTCGACGATGATGTCCAACAAAAGTACAGCCGCGTTTGACATTTCAGGGAAGCGAGAATCGCGTAACGACCATTTCCAATGCGCAGTATTCCGATAAATTGGATTCCACTGTATTAAGGGAGAACCGTGTGTGTATATATCTGGCTTCCCGATTTGCAATCCGCGTTTCCACTTTTAAGCACCGTCGAGAGAACATGCAATTACTCAACGAGCATACATACTCCATGTATAGCATATCGATATGTTCCAGTCGAATACAGCCCTTCGCAAAAATGAAGCGCGTAGAGAATAATATAGTCGATACCACGAAGTGACTACAATGGGGGTTATATTCACAAATTTTTCCCACCCTACGACATTCCCGTTAATACAAACAACGAAGCTTTATATGTACGCCCAACCTATCTCTACAACGAGAAATCCGAACGATATTATTCCCAAGAAAATATATCGCCGGATAAAATATTTCTTAGTCTCTCTCTCTCTTTCTCTTTCTCTTTCTCTCTCGTATGTATATGCGAAAAATAATTGAAAATTAAAATGCGAAAAATAGGTAGAAAAAAAAAAGGAAAAAAAAATACGAGATAATAATTTTATCAAGTCGAACCTTTATCAATAATCGTCGTAAAAATAAAAAAAAAAAAAAAAAAAAAAAAAAAAGAAAAAAAAAGAAAAAGAAAAAAAGAAAATTAAATAAAGTAAGAAAAAAAAAGAAAAAAAAAATAGAAAAAAAAAACAGAAAAAAATAGAAAAAAAAAAAAAGAAAAAGAATTCGCTGGAATAACACGTAACGGGACTTTGAAGGTGATTTAAAAAAAAAAAAAAGCTTGCTATAGTGAGATTTAGAAGCGCATTTACGAGCTGGCGGTCACGATAAAACGTCGATAGGAGCTTTTATTCGATGACAGTACGCGTGAAATATACGATCACCGTTTTCATCGTAGGTACGTACACACGATTACGGTGAAATCACGACCGTCGCCTTTGGAGAAAGCTACGGAGACTCGTACGTTCCGTCGTGTTTATGGCTACCCACAAACGCAGCCGGTTGCGTATTTGCCGTATATAAGAGTTCTCTTTCTCATTCCCTTTCTTTTACTCTTTTATCTTTTCTTACTCTCACAAGAGAAACGAAGAATGAGTCTCCAGAAGTTTTGCGATACTACGGAGTTCCCCATCGGCATTGTCATTTTTACGACTAATAAATTCATCGGTTTCTCGCCAATTCCTATAATGAGCTCGGATTTCTGCGGACGCCCGTAGAGACACGTTAAAGGCATTTTACCTCACCGTTGTTCCTTATATACCTACGCTCGTAAAAAGGACGCGTGTTACCGCAATAACGACCCTTTTCAGATTTCGAAGGTTAAGAAGAAATGAAAGACCGAATGCTCGAGGCAAAGGAGCCAACAAACTCGTTCGTTCGAGAATCCAAGATACGTCTTTTACCTTTTTATTTGTCTTTATCTCACAACTCCGTTTTCTACGTCCTTGATAATAAAGATCCAACAAAACGTCCCATTTCGTTTCCCTTTCTCTCTCTCTCTCTCTCTCTCTCTCTCTCTCTCTCTCTCTCTCTCTCTCTCTCTCTCTCTCTCTCTCTCTCTCTCTCTCTCTCTCTCTTATCAAATATTAAATTTATTTTTATTATCTAAAGTTTATCGCGTATTATCGATTATGTAAATATACATAAATATATATATATATATATATATATATATATATAACACATTACAATGTTGAATAACCGATTGAGATCTTATCTTGTTATATATCGATTAACACGATACTCTCAGTTAATACGTAAACTCATCTTCGTGTTAAAGATTATTTATACGGTTAATTATGTTTCCCTTTGAAAATATCATCGTATGATAAGAGCCTTATCACCTCGTCGTCCTGTAATTATATCATCATATCGATTGTGAATAATTTAAGTCAATTTACATACATACAATATATTCAAGCTAATCTAGAAATCAAGATTACGAGATGATAAAATCTAGATTCTAATACGAAATTAGATCGAAGGTTATTCTTTCTTTCTTTCTTTCTTTCTTTCTTTCTTTTTTTTTTTGAGAACGCATTTAAAAATAAAATCAAGGTTTATCACGCGCGTGACATAATTATCGCTTCGTCCGTCATCGAGCCGCGATATGCAATTAAGATAATAACTAGTCGCACGCCGACCGAGATAAACTAAAGTCTAAATGAACGTGTTATATATTATATATTAATATATATGTATATTTTGTATATTGTTCAACGATAAAAAAAGACTTTCGAGAGAAATTAACCGGATACGCGTTACTACTATTTTAATCACCGTTCTCGTTCTCATTCTCGTCTTCATTTACAATGATATAAAATTCTCGACGAATTAAACAACAAATTCGTTATTCTCTTTATAAATGTATCCAAGATGATTTATCGATTATCATTATATCGTTCTGAATCAGAGTAATTGCTCGATCGATCAATGATAATTGCCTAAAGGTATTAAATTAAATAATAATAATAATAATAATAATAATAATAATAATAATAATAATAATAATAATAATAATAAATCATAAATTATCGTAGAGTTAAGCCAAAACGAAGATCCGAAGATTTTAATTATCGTTTCATTTCGAATGAAATATTTAAAAGGGATTAGTATTTCTAAGGTGCACTCGATGTCCAAGGACGACAAGGATGACGTGAAAAATTTCACGCTCTTCGTCTCTTCGTGATTGAGAACGATGAGAGAGTAGGATGGTGGGATGAGATCAAAAAAAGGAAAAAGAAAGAAAGAAAGAAAGAAAGAATGAAAGAAAAACGGAAAAGAAAAAAAAAAAGCAGAGAGAAGATACAGTCAGATATTTTCACAAATCGAATGAACGTGAGCCAAATGAAGCGATATTGAAAGGCGATATCGTCGATTCGTCCAACCAATGCACAAATTCAATAACGAGCTCTAGAAAAAAAGACCTAAGCGAGGCCGAGGTGGAAGGGAGAAAAAGAGATAAAGAGGAAGAGAAGAAAAGTGTATGCGTGAGTATACGTGTATGTGTCTATGAAAGAGAAAAAGAGAGAGAAAGAGAGAGAGAGAGAGAGAGAGAAAGAGAAAGAGAGAGAAATAAATGACTCTGGAAACAGGGATGAATATGCTGGAAAATAAAGCTTTTCACGGATTTCCTATCGACGAAATTGGCTCTTTTGTGCCCTTTTCGCATTTATGCAGATACACTCCTGGAACACTTGCCTTTTGTAAGAGCTCTAACTTTGATCTCACGAAACTTCGATCGTTAAGACGTCGTACGATACTAACGAGGTTACTGATTCCACGACAACAACGATGATGACGACAACGACGACGACGACGACGATAACAATAACAAGGCATTATTCCATATCGATGTGTCTTTTAATAAAAAAAAAGGAAAAGTAAAAGGAAGAGAAATAAAGGAATATAAAAATTAAAGAAATATAAAAAAAAAAAAAAAAACAAAACATCACATTAAATACTTCGAATGAAACATAATCGATCTAACGAACAATTTATATACCATTGAAATAATATCTATGCAATATCTACGAATTCTCTCTCTCTTTCTCTCTCTCTCTATCTCTCTCTTTCTCTCTCTATGATAGAGCAATCGTTTTGATGATGAATGAAAGGAGACGAATGGACCGGGAAAAAAAAAACATAAACAAAAAAAAGAAATAAAAAAAAAAAAAAAAAAGAAAAAAAGGCAAAATCAAACTATAGTTATACAATTCAACGATAAGAGATCGTTTATTTCATCGTATCTATATGCATGCATGCATGCATGCATGCATACATGGCAACAGTATAACGAAATATCCGAGTTTATCTTGAACGTCGATATCTCAACGTGAATGCTTATACGAGTAAAAGGAAATCGAAGGTAGATTCTGAGGGTGAAGTGGAGGGTAGGGAAGGAAGGGATTGAGGGGTGGATCGGTGAGAGGAAGGGAAGGGGTGATAGTAGTTGCTTTTCGCCATTCGGCCATAACGCGCGTTTACAATGCGAGACTCGATTACACCCACGATTACTCGTAGATCTCGATATTGAATCTCGCCATTATTCTTTTCGTTTATACTCTTTGCCTCTCGTCCACGTTGCCACTCGCGTCGTTGCACGTGTCGTTGAACTGTTCGACTATATATATATATATATATATATATATATATATATATATATATATATATATATATATATATATATATACACAAATATGTGTTAATATATATTTGTGTGTGTGTGTGCATATGTATGTATGTACATATAGAAGGAGGCACACGATAGAACGGCAAATCCGTCTGTAAAGCTATACAGATCGGCATAGTATCGCGTATATTCGTTCGTCGTTTTGTTTCGCCCCGAGAAAAGGTATATCGATGAATGTGGTACGTGTGCAACGGTTGCTTCTCCTATCTCTCCCTTGCAAGCACCGCATCCGTTCCTACCCACAAACGCTTTTGTGTCTATCCGTTCGGTTATCCAACGATCGATCCACCAAGAGAAAGAGAAAAGAGAGCCGACTTGAAAACCTTACGGCAAGCCAAGAGCGAAATATCGCGAGCGATCTCTCGCGTCGCCTACGGCGAGACGTTCGGCTATTAACGATTACATCGTTCGTGACTCGAAAAACATTCCTGGTAGCTCGTAAACGTCAAAGGGACTCGCGCGGAACTCGTCCGCTTCGGGATAGTAAGGGAAAGAAAGAAAAAAGAAAAAAAGAAAAAAAGAAAGGAAAGAAAGAAATGAGAAATAAGAAAAAAAAGAAAAAAAAAAAACAAAAAGTAAAAGAAAACAAAAAGAAAGTACGAGAAATCTTGATATGTTTCTGTCTGTCTGTCTGTCTGACCTTTCTCTCTCTCTCTCTCTCTCTCTCTCTCTCTCTCTCTCTCTCTTTGTGTGTGTGTGTGTGTGTGTGTATGTGTCGGAATAAATGGAAAAGAGTTTAATAAAGAAAAAATGAAAAAAAGATAAAAAAAAAGAATTTCTTTATTAGATATATATATATTTTTTTTATTTCTCTCAGATAAAAAAAAAAAAAAAAAAAAAAAAAAAAAAAAAAAAAAAAAAAGGGAAAATAAAATAATGAAATTGACGATGAAAGAGTTGGATATAATGACATAAGAAAGATAGAGAGTATAATCTCGAAACTATAGAATATCAAGTTTTATGCTCCATCGGCTCGACAACGGAGCTGATACAAATTGAAGCTGACTTTTCAGAGATGAATTTACGGAAAGGTGCCACTTACGGTTTACAAGCGGCACCAGTCGTTGTTAGACGGTGACTGTTCCGTCGTAGTCCGTCGTCCATCGAGTCCTTTAATAAGTTCAACCGTGTACTATACTGTGAATACCGGCTATAATTCACACGAGTGAAAGCTAATGATTCGTTTCGAAGGAGAAAGTCAGTGAACGGTGGACTGGGGGGAGGGGGGTGGAGAGAAGGGGGGAAGAACAAACACGAGAGAGAGAGAGAGAGAGAGAGAGAGAGAGAAAGAGAAGAGTTGGTGCACCAACAGACACATATAAAAAATACACAAACACCCAACAACGATTGGTACCTTCTTTCTCTCTCTCTCTCTCTCTTTCTCTCTCTCTCT
>NC_140811.1:3875000-3882500 GCF_050613455.1 Vespa mandarinia | reverse complement strand
CGAGCTGCATATCCGCTCCGCGAGCGGATCAATCGACGAAGAGAAAAGAGTGGAGGAGACGGAAAAGAGAGAGAGTGTGAGTGCAAGCAGCCATTTCTCTCCCCGTGACCGTTTCGTGCGTTATCCGGACGCAATTACCGCGAAGACCGTCTGTCATGCATTGCGTCATCACGCGGCGAAATGCGCGCACGCGTTCTCACGTGTACATGACAATATCACTAGGTAGAAAAAGAGAGAGAGAGAGAGAGAGAGAGAGAGAGAGAGAGAGAATCACTGCTATTTTTTTCCTCTCTCACTCTCTCTCTCTCTCTCTCTACCTCCCCTCTCTGTCTCTTTATCTCTATCTGTTTCTCTTATTCATTCCTTCCTTTTTGCTCGTTCGCCAAGAAAGACAACAATACGGAGCTGTGCGCTCGAGCGTGCGCGCCCGACCTGTAGATTTGAAATCCAATCGCGTTGTTCGGTAACCATAAAAGGAATAAAAAGAAAAAGAACAATAAAGAAACAGAGACACAAAAAAAAAAGAAGAAGAACGAAAGAAAAATGAATAATAAAGATATTTTCAAAAGAGACTTCCACCCACTCAAATAAATCTACCCTCCCAAAGCGAACGAATATTTCCGATCTCTCTCGGTCTCTTCCTTCCTATCTATCTATCCCTTTTATTACATGCTTTCGTATAAATGTGTACTATCCTCGTGTGTTCTTATTTTATAGCCATATCACATTGTGTTTCGAGAAACACGCGACACCCTTTTGTTTCAAGATTCTATAAAAGGACGAGCTTACGTGTCTATACATACTCCTTCCCTCTCTCCTTACCTACCTCTTTACCATCATCCAACCCTTCATCTCTCTCTCTCTCTCTCTCTCTCTATATATATATATATATATATATATATATATATTCTTTTACAAGAGACATTCCTTTTCAGATTCCTCTCGAAAAGTCAAAGTGTCCCGCCTTTACTATCGCGGTTAGACACGAATCCCATTCCGTACGATCCATTTGCTCGCGGTTCGAAGCGTGGAAAGAGTAAATCCGCGGAGGATAGACATTGGAAAAGAAATCTAAAGAAGGGGAGTGAAAAATAGAAAGAAAACGAGAGAGAGAGAGAGAGAGAAAGAGAGAGAGAGAGAGAGAAAGAGAGAGAGAGAGAGAAAGAAAGAGAGAGTGAGAGAGAAATGTTCTCGAATAAAAAAGAAAAAGACAAAGAAAAAGAAAAGGTAAAGACTCGAGCGAATGGTACACATCGGCGCGCCACGCCCGCGGAAATAAAATTTCTCTTGCTCGTCGACGTCGTCGTGCCCACCACCACCACCACCACCACCAACCACCACCAACCACCATCAACCACCACCAACCACCACTACCACCACTACCAGCAACAGCAGCAGTAGCAGCAGCAGTAGCAGCAGAAAAGCTTCCCCTTTCCTTTCACCTCCTCCAATTCTGCTCTCTCTTTCTCTCTTTCTCTGTCTCTCTCTCTCTCTCTCTCTCTCTCTCTCTCTCTCTCTCTATCTATCTATCTATCTCTCTCTTTTTCTCTCACCATCATCCCTCACAATCCTCATTCCAACTACCCTTCCCCTCTCCCTCCTCGCACCCCTCGACGGCGAGGCTGCGCTTGTTGATATTCATTTGGAACGTCACTTTGGCCGCGATAACCAGCCCGACGCTTTCCAGGGGCTGCGTACGCCGGAAACGATTCTGTCTTTCTCCCCGTTTTATCCTACCTCTTTCCCTCTCCATCCCCGGTTAGTTTCCCTCACTCCTACCATTCTTACCCGACGCAACGAGCGCAGCCGTAATGCCGGCGGCGGCCAATGCTCGCGAAAGGCTGACTCAGGCATCGTTGTCGTGTGCGGCCGGGCCGGTGCATCGATCGCCTTCTCCTACGCTGCACATCGTCTCCTTCTCCTCTTCCTTCTTCTCCTCTTCCTTCTCCACCTTCTTCTCCTCCTCCTCTTCCTCTTCCTCCTCCTCTTCCTCCTCCACCTTCTCATCCTCTACCCTTTGCACAACCTCCGACCCTTCCTCCTTTACCACTCTCTCCAAACATCTACACTACACCCACGTGATACACGCGAGTCTTTTCCTTCTCGACCCTTCTTCGTTTTCTTCCACTCTATCCTCACCCTTCTCTCTCTCCCTCTCTCTCTCTCTATCTATCACCCTATATCTCTCCATCTCTATCTTTCTTTCTCTTTCTCTCTCTCTCTCTCTCTCTCTCTCTCTCTCTTCTTTTCTTACTTTCTACCTTGAAAGAAGCCACCACCCTGCATCGACGCTGCTGCACCGACAGAGTCGCGCGCAAGCGACCGAACGAGCTTTACCCGAGGGCTATCCGAGAATACCCGATTTAAACATCGTTGTATCGCGAATGCTACTCTCTCTCCTCTCTGTTTCTTTATAACAGGGAAGAAGAGGAGAAAAAGAAAGAGAGAGAGAGAGAGAGAGAGAGAGAGAGAGAGATACGTGAGCGGCTATGTTATACTTCCTTCGTTCTCTCTCTCTCTCTCTCGCTGCCTCTCTCTCTCTCTCTCTCTCTCTCTCTCTCTCTCCCGCTCTCTTTGGTTTTCTTTTCTTGAACGCATTTTACTCCACGAAAGAAAATCCCACCGACGTTATCGTTATCGTTGGTAGAGACGAAAAACTTCGATTAAATTTTCTAGAGAACACGTTACGCTCGAATCTAAAGATTCTCCAATAAAGACGAGCTGACGTTTTACGAAGAAAACGCGAATAGAAAAGATCGAAGATTGATCGTATTACAAAGTATATACAAAGAAATTGCCGATATTTTTTTATGAAAGATCAAAAATTAATTATATAATATATAATTTAAACGAAATGCAAGTAATATTATCTGATAAATAATATTTTATATATTGATGAATGCAATTATATAATATTATATTGTTTTAAACAAAACATTAATTATTAACACTAGAAAACAATTCTTACAATAATGAATATTTAAATGTTACCTGCTCATACAAAATGGAAAAAAAAAAACTGTCTAGACAGTAAAGATACGTCATAATTAAAAAGAAAAAAAAGAAAAAAAATAAAAACACTTTACCCAACGTAAACATGTTTACGCATTAAGCATAAAATATAACAGCGACAACAAGAACAACAATAATAATAATAATAATAAATAATAATAAAAATCGATATCACTCGACATCGCCGTACGTTCGATACCGACATCACGACAAAATCGATGTGTGTATCTTGTCGAAGGATAGAATCGAATCGAACGTGGAGTATCGTGTGGACTCGAGAGAAAGAGGGAAGGATGGGCGAATGGGTGGAGGCAGGCAGGCAGGCAGCAGGCAGGCAGGTAGGCGGGCGGGCGGGTAGGCAAGCAGGCAGGCGGGTGGTCGGGTGATCGGGGGTAGAAAGATAGGTAGGAAGGGTGGAAAGGAGAGAGGGTGAGAGAGGAGGGGGATGAACGAGCCACGAATAAAGTGGACGAAGGTGTACGTATGGTAACGTGGTATATACATACGTGTAGGGCACGCGCGTGGCTTTACAACTCTGCCTACCCCTCGTCACTCATTCCTCTCTTTTATGTTGCCTGGTGGCCATCGAAACGACGAGAATCGGAGGTTTGGGGGGAGGTGGGTGTCTATATGTGCATATCTATGTATATCTGTGTGTGTGTGTGTGTGTGTGTGTGTGTGTGTGTGTGTGTGGAGAATTTTCGCGCTTAGAATAGGTGGCGTTCGGTGATGGTAAAAGAGCTGCTAGGTGACGTTGAGCACGAGCACTTTACTAGATGGTTATTTCATGCGAGTAGCAATAACATTTTCCTAGCATTTTGTTAATGGATGCTCTCTCTCTCTCTCTCTCTCTCTCTTTTTCTTTCTCTCTCTCTCTCTCACTCTCTCTCACGTGACTTTCCATCGGTGCATCGGTGCATCGCAATGCATAAATGCATTTCTTTTTTTTTTCCTTCTTTTTCTCCCTCCTGAAGAAATTCAAAAATTCACTTCCCCCTCCCCTTTGAAATGTTGACTCTAAAGATTATTGTGTTAATTTGTTTACTCGGCGTTCCTTGTCGTCATCTTTTATTATTCACCTTCGTATTATTTTATTTCGCACTGTCTCGTTCGGTGCCAAGATTTTATTTGGATATCTTCGATTCGTTTGAAATGCAAAAAATTCGTGGAAGAGCAATAATTTTTATCAACATTTAGTTAATGAACATTCTCTCATTGTCGTCGATTACCTTTTTTTCGTTTTATTTTTCAATTTTTTTTTCTTTTTTTTTTTCTTTTTTTTTTTTTTAGTAATACAAAAATATTAATTTACGAAATAGACTACATGTTATGTATCTATGTACACGCATACATACGTAATTTAATAGCGGTACATGGAACAATTGTATGACCATTATTATATGAAAAACTATTTGCTTTCTATTTATATTCCTCCCTCCCTCTCTCTCTCTCTCTCTCTCTCTCTCTCTTTCTCCTTCTCTCTCTCTCTCTATCTCTATTTTCGTTAATCATATATATATATATATATATATATGTGTGTGTGTGTGTGTGTGTGTGTGTGTGTATGTGTGTGTACACACGTACATGTAAATAGGCTTGTTGCGAGCACGTTTAACAAAGAAAGCTTTGTATTCGAGCTATTCGACACAACACACAAGGTTGAAGGCAGCCGTTGTTTGATCGCTAATTAAGCTCTGTTAAATCTAGCATCAATTAGCCACGATCGAGCGGGAGCTTGTTCCAATCAAAAAAAAAAGAGGAAAAAAAAGAAAAAAAAAATATATATATATACTACGGGTTCTATTCTTCGACTCTAATTGGATTGAAACATAAGACAATGCTATGAGAATTTTTCAAACGTTCCACATATCTCGTTAAATGTCAATTTAAAAATTCTATTCTCATCGTGTCTTTTCGAGGAATAATTTTTTTATAACAACTTGAGTAACTAATAAGCTGTCTTTTATATATATATATATATATATATATATATATATATATAATGTATCTGTATGTTCAATTATTAATGATACCATTAATAAAAATATTTTATTAGAGAAATAATGAGATGTGTTGTACGAAGAAATAAATATAGAGATTGAAAAATATGTAGGAAGGGGAGAGAAAGAAAAAAAAAAAAAAAAAAAGAGAAAGAAAAAAAAGAAAAGAAAAGAAATAAAAAGAAAAGAAAAAAATCATAATAATCAAAGAATCAATCTAGATTTTTCTATACGTTACAATGTGTTTAACGATAAACAAATATGATTAAATAAAGAATTATTATAAAAGATACAATGGAATCAATTCATTGTCATAAATATTAAGGCTACTTAAATAAAACTGATTTTGTGTTGTAACAGTCGAGATATTCTATATTATATTTACGTACATAGGTATATACGTCGCCGGAGACTAGCAATAAATGACCATTTATTCCAATTATTAGAGCGTAAATAAAGAACCTTGTAGGATAAACGTGCCATGTGTGTCCCGCGAAACGTGTATATCGTAGCTCTCGTATATTTGCCGAACTACTTGGGACTGTACGCATCGTGCGCCTCCTTTATGGCGCAATATCTCTCAACTTCCTCGAACTAGACCGTATGTCTCTCTCTCTCTTTTTTTTTTTCTTTTTTTCTTTCATTCTCTTTTTCATTCTCTTTTTCATTCTCTCTTTCTCTCCTCCCCTCCCCTCTCTCTCTCTCTCCCTCTATCTATCTTTCTTACTCCCACGAACGATATTTGCGCCAAGCGAGATAACGAAACTATGAAGTATGATAAAGTACTCCGACGAGTTGCAAAGAAGAATGCAGCAACTCGTCGCTTTTATCTCTATTAAAACTTTGTTGCCAATAATAAATCATAAATTTTAAGGAAAAATCGTAGCCATCGAAACTATCTAATAAATCTTTTCTAATGCCCGTATACATCCAAGATATTTCTTCTTAAAAGATCGATTCATATATCTGGATTTTTTCCCAAAAGAAAATCCTATTATCTTATCAATCAGCTGTTGAGTGTCTTAAAAAGAAAAAGAAAAAGAAAAAGAAAAACAAACAAATAAAAAAAAAAAAAAAAATTAAAAAAAAATAAAATAAAAAAATAAAAAAGAAAAAAGAAAAGAAAACAAAGAAAGAAAGAAGAAGAAACAAAAGGGGGGGAGGGGGAAGAGAAAAAAATTATTGAAGAATATTAAATGAATTGTAATGGCGATCGTATGAATAGAATTTATCGAACTGATCTTTTAGAAAGAAATAAAGCGAGACTCGTGCAACGACGCGTTGTACGGTAGAAATCGTTATAATGTCGAGGTCAATCCTACCCTTCGTGACCTATGCACGACGGCTGAAAGAAGAAGGGTGCGAGAGAAAAATGTACCTACCTATAGCCTGTACAAAAGGGAGAAAAAAGGTAAAAAGGTTGGGGGGGAGGGGAGGATATAGACGGATAAAGTTAGAGTCAAATAAAACAAAATCGAAGTCTTCATTGAAATGACTAAAGTCGTGAATAAAGAAAAAAACATCTTGTCTATCGACAAACCTACGTTATATAATATATATATATATATATATATATATATATATATATATATATATATATATATATATATATATTCTATGTTCCCAATATTCTCACATATTTATGATAAAAGCTCGAACTCTGTCGTGTCTTATCAACTATGAGCCAGTAGAGGGAGACACGTGAATAGATAATAATACTATTAAACGAAAACCACGATCAAACATAATACTAATCTTCGTCAATGATCCAAAACCATAACGCTATATTTCATTTAATGTTCTGAATCGATAATTTTTTATTTTTTTATTTTTTTATTTTTTTTATATATATATTTTTTTTTATTTTTTTTTTATATATATATTTTTTTTTATTTTTTTTTTATATATATATTTCTTTTTTTTTCTTCCTCTTTTTTTTTTTTTTTTTTTTTTTTTTTTTTTTTTTTTTTTTTGTATAAACGAATTATCGCTCCAAGGGTTTATAATATAATACAATTTTACGTCAAATTTGAAAGTACAATTGGAAGATTTTTAAAGTACAAACAAAGAAAAAATGGAAAGCATGTAAAGATAGAAATGACGAAAATTAATATAAACGAAAAATAGATGGAAAGGTATAATATTTGTATCGATCATAGATATTTCGGGTAACCAAGAGTTCAAAGGTTTGAAATAAACGATAAGCTTTATCGTTACCTTCCAATACTTCCTAAGATTTATAGTATATGGTAAAACTAAAAATATGTACTTAGGCATGCGAATATATATATATACACATATACACACACATAGATATGTACAACGAGCTCAAATAGAATCTATTTCAAAATATCTATCTGATAACCAACACGAATGATCTTTCAAGCATTTTCTTCCTTATCGAATCTTATGAAACGCATAAACCCGGCAGTCGGTCACTCCACCATGAGATATTTCTCTATCCAGACTGTTACTATTTTCTGATGTA
>NC_140811.1:3787500-3872500 GCF_050613455.1 Vespa mandarinia | reverse complement strand
GATGATGATGATGATGATGATGATGATGATAATGATGGTGATGGTGATGGTGATGGTGAAAAAGAAGAAAAGGAAGAAAATGGCGAGAGAAGTCCAAAAGAAGAAAAAAAGAAGAGAAAGTTTTTATAATATACTACGAAGGGGAAAGTAAAGAGAGACCCGTAGAGGATGCCGTAGACATAAGAGAAAGAAGAGTCGTGTACCCTTAACGCGCGTATACACAGGAGCAAGGTCCTTGTGCTCTCCTCGAGGATGGATACATAAACCTTCCAGAATTAATGCCATAAAGAAATCTTAAGCGTCGCTCGCGCGAGAGCTCCTAGTGGATGCCAGAGGCGAAGCACGAAAAAACACTCGTATATTCCCGGTGCATTCTCTGTTTACGGGCTGTTAACTGCGTGCGACCGTCTCGAGTTACATCAATAAACACGTACATAGATGCGCGCGCACGTGCAGAGAAACGGAGCAAGAAAAAGAGAAAAGGAGAGAGAAAGAGAGATAGATAGAGAGATAGATAGATAGATAGATGGATAGATAGATGGATAGATAGATAAGTAGATAGATAGATAGATAGATAGATAGAGATAGAGAGAGAGAGAGAGAGAGAGAGAGAGAGAGAGAGAGAGAGAGAGAGAGAGAGAGAGATCAGTACAGGTTATAGACGAGAAAAAAGAAAAAGAGAAGAGGAGGGAAATTTCTTTTTTATTATTATTCTCGGTCTCGCCTTCCATCAATAAATATTTATCGGCAGAGAGCACAATGCAAATATGAGCCCATACAATATGAGCGAAAGACGACGAGCATTAGCATAATCATCGAATGCGAATGAAAAACCCGATCGAACGATCGATTTTACTTGTCTCCCTGCTTTCAAATAGCTAATGAGAGTGGAGTATCAAAAAAAAAAAAAAGAAAAAAAAAGAAATGGAAGAAAAAGAAAAAACAAACGATCGTTTTTAATAAGAAAGAAGATAAAACGGAAGATTGAAAAACAACGACTTTACGTTTAACTGAATAAATTGGAGTTGACTTCTTCGTGAGATATCAAACGATAATTGCGTTTTTTACTCGATAATAATAATAATAATAATAATAAAAAGTTAAACGAAGTTTAGAAAAACGAAAACCTCCTCAGCTTCTAATTAATTACTTTGTTTTCATTGAGATACGCATTTTGCGACGTAGTCTTTAATATCTTCTTGAATATAAAATAGGCAAACGTATCATGAGTTTCTGAAAGGAAAGGAAAAAAAGAAAAAAAAGAAAAAAAAAAAAAAAATAATAATTAAAAAATTCGTTCAACTCGATTTACGATGATAAAAATAAAATCATATAAAATATAAAAGATAAATAAATGAAATATAAATAATTCGTTATATCATTTATTGATATTATAATTATTTATATTTATTATGCAAAAAAGAAATATACGTGTGTATATATATATATATGTGTGTTTGTGTGTGTATGTATGTTTGTAGACAGAGAAAAAGTTCATGCACGGGGCTCGACAAAGAGCAATTACACTAATCGAAATCGAACGATTTCGTTCAAGCACTCTCGCGGATTTAAACGAGGCTTTCGTACTACTTCCTGCAATGTTGATTTCCAGGAAAAGCGTTTTACCGGCGAAGAAGATACGACGGATCCATCGGGTGCGCGACCTTACCGTCGGCCAATCGCCTCCTCGTCTAGCATTTCTCGGATTGCACCGTCCCGCTGCATCTGAATGCACCCGAGACCCCCGTCCGCTCGCTCGGATCTCTCTCGGAGTCGAGCAGAATTAATGCGAGAGCACGTTGCTCCTTCCTGTTCTCTCCCCCATACTCCTCTTACCCTCTCATCACCATCCTCCCTCTTTTCTTTTTCCCTTATCGAAAATCTCGTTGCTACGGTTAAAAGCGGTGAATATCCAATTTTCAACGCGAACAATTCTATAAAAGAACTTTTTTTCTCTATTTCTTTCTTTCCTTTCTTTCTTGATTTCTTTTTAAAAGACGAGAAAAAGAGAAATGAAGTTTGAAAGTTTTAAACTTATTTTTAATCGATGATTTTTAAAACATCTCTTTCTCACACACACACACACACACACACACACACACATATTCTTTCTCTCTCATTCTCTATAGTTCTCATTCATTTATGAAAATAATTCTAATAAAATATTTCTAAAACGATTATTTATAAAGAATTGCACGAAGTTTAACAAATGTGAAATATTCGAAAACAGTTTGAAAAGTTATTTATTGTTCTTACTATCTGATAGGTTCGTCCTGACACAAACCCACAAACAAACACAGACAGACCCATACAATCAATATCGAACTGTCAGAAATGAAGATTAAAAGATTAAAAAATTTAATCGATCTATATAGCACGCCTAAATTATTTATCGGGAATGTTTTCTTTTTTCATTTTTTAATTTCGAAAATTCGATATCCATGAAATTCAATGGAATTAAGTAATAACAGGGAATATTACGTTTCCATTCGTAATTTAATAATTCGATTCTGTATTTTAATAGATAGGAACGGATACATTAAGGAGTAAGAATAAACAGACATAGTAAAGTTGTAAAAAAAAAAACGTTTGTTTACGTACAAAAAGAAAAATTCCGTTCAAGGGAAATGGATATATATCGTAAGTAATATATTTCAGTAGGGGGTATACTGGTATGGTTAGAGGGGGGTGAGGATGAGGGGAATTGGGATGTTAGCAGTAGTACATCTTCGTTATCTCGACGCGAAACGTGAAACACTTCACTCGAGAATGTTATTCGAACATCATGCTCGAACAGTAAATCCGCTTGAGCACGAGCGTGGAACGAAAAGGGGATCGTTTATCGCGTTAATTTTCAGCTATAATCGCAGCGCTCCAATGAGGAGAATCTTCGAAGTGTACACACACACACACACACACATATATATATATATATATATACACACCTGAGTTCTATACCTTCTGTGATATAAATTTAACAATTTAAAAAAGAAAAATCTTTTTCCCGCGGCGGCTTTTATCATCGAGATTTAACTTTAACGATATCTCCCTTTAAAAAAAAAAAAATAAAAATAAAGATACAGAAAAACAGGAAAGGAGAGAGAGAGAGAAAGAGAGAGAGAGAGAGAGAGAGAGAAATTGGAAAAGATTCGCGGTTAAATAAACGAATTTTATTTCTTTTTCTTTTTTTTTTTTTTTTTTTTTTTTCTTTTTTCTTTATTGGCAAAGGCACGACAACGATTTTACATCGAGAAAAAGGGGAGACTCGGTGGAAAAAAGAAAAAAAAAAGGAACCAGGAAAAAATCGAGTAACCAAAGTGCTTCTTGAAAAGTAACGCGTACGCTTCGAACGATGACATTAATCCTACGTCATACTTCGAACGTTAAATCCTCGAGTTCGTTCGGGAACGAGTAGAAGTACTTATCCAAGTCTGCGCCGGAGTTGGTTGGTTGGAAGGAGGGAATGGCTCCGGGGAGATTTTAGGAGGACTATAGAAATGAATATTACGATTACGACGGAGTAAGATTATTCTATTCAATTCGTAAAAGTAAAAAAAAAAAGAAGTAAAAGAAAAGAGAGAAAAAAAAAAGAATCGAAGTTCTTCTGGTAATAGAAAGTGCCACGAGAATACGACAATTAATTCGAATTTTATTTCGAACGATGTGTATATTTTATTTTATTTTATTTTATTTTATTTTTCTTTGTTCTTTTTCTTTTTCTTTTTTTCTTTTTACTTAACCAAATTTGAAATGACACAAGGCCGTCCTAAGACCAAAAATAAAATAAAGGAAATAAGTAGAATAATAATAATAATAAAAAGGTAATATTTGGGGAAAAATCATGAAAAAAAAAAGAAAAAAAAGAAAAGAAAGAAAGAAACGATAAGAAAGAAAAAGAAACATTTTCAAACCGCAAAATACATATTTATATCTGATCCATTATATACCAGTAAGTATAATATACCTAACAAAGAAAAAACAGATAAAAAGAAAGAAAGAAAGAAAAGAGAAGGAGAGAGGGTGAGGGTGAGGGTGGGGGGGGGGAGAAGAGAAACCGCAAGCGGAAATCACAGGCGTGATATGGAAAATTCTCTTAAACATGATATCGTACAGCGGCGCGAGCTTTTTGATGACGAAAATAGAAGGGGAGTGTGTGATGTGAGGGGAGTGGAGAGAAGAGAGAAAAAAAGAAAGGGGGGGAGGGGAATAAAAAAAAACAAGAGATAGAAAATAGAATGAGGAGAGGCGAGAAGGTACAAGTATGCGCAGTAATAAAGCCTATACGAGAAAACAGGTAAAACGCGAATGCATTCGATGCAACGAAAAAAAATGGCGCGTATGCGTGAACTCTATTTATTTCTCTCCCTTTCTCTTTCTCTCTCTCTCTCTCTCTCTCTCTCTCTCTCTCTCTCTCTCTCTCTCTCTCTCTCTCTCTCTCTCTCTCTCTCTCTCTCTGTGTATCACTACCGTGTGTATACCAGCATCAAATTCAAGCGCGTACATCGTCACGGTTCGACCGCGTTGCTTCCCTCTTCTCTTTTCCTCACCCCTCCAAACCCTCCTTCACCCACCGTTCATTTCTAGGCGCTTTCGAATTTCATACTCCCCATGAGTACACGTAAAATATATACATATATGTTTGTGTGTGTGTGTGTGTGTGTGTGCGTGCACGCGCGGCTAAAACCGATCAGCCTATTGGTTACGAGAACGAGTACTTGCCAATTTATCTGTAGGCAAAAACAACGCGGCAAAGCGCCACAGGCACAATGGAAAAGCAGGAAAGCTCGATTTCGTACGATCGATGCCAACGTTCTACAACCCCGCACCCATACCCCCTCCCTCAAAAGCCCCTTTCTCATTCTCGCTCTCTTTCTCTCTTTTTATCTTTCTATTTCTTTCCTTTTGCGTTTCTCTTTTTTCATTGGTACTCCGTTAGCTCCGTCCGTTATATCTTTCTCTTCCGTTTCTTTAAACTTTATCGGAAACTTCGACACCATCAACTGTACCATTATTGCCAGAGCTAAATTAAAGCCATTCCCTTGTCTTTGTCCTGCTCGATTAGACTTTCTCTCGTATCGTATCCTATCGTTTCTAATTTATTTCTATCTAAGAATAATGACGCAATTATCTATAATTAAATCTATTCTTTGTCTTTACTTATCGTTTATATACGGAAAAAATTATATCATATAAAAAGGGATTCTTTATTAATAACTGTACATTAATATTTTTTCTACTGCATTTAATCTTTTTTATTAAAAAAAAAAAAAAAAAAAAAAAGAAGAAGAAAAAAGAAAAAGAAAAAGAAGAAGAAAGAAAAAAGATAATATTGAAAAATTTGAGATATAAAGAAAGAATTAAATTCGTGGCAATAAAATGGAAATAAAATGTAAAAGGTACGGATGTGCATACACGATTGTCCGACTTTATAGTTGCACGACATTATAAGAGGGTTAAAGATAAAAGTAAATCTTCTTCTTCTTTCGAAGAGAAAGAGATACAGAGAGAATTTTCCCTCTACATATACTACCCTCTAATGTGGTCGTTATGAAGTTCTATAACTTTGAGGTCTCTTTTTACGAAGGTACGTATCGTCCATTGATTTCATGCGAAAACTCGCATCTTCGTCCCTCTTTCTTTCCTTTTTTTTCTCTTTCTTCTTCTTCTTCTTCTTTTTTTTTTTTCCTTTTCTTTTCCTATGGGCGTCGACGAAGTTCTTACCACCGAGAAGATGTCACAATCGCCAGAAGTTTAAGGAAAGCGTACCTAAAACGAGAGGAAAGAGGAAAAGGATAGAAGGAAGGAAGCAAAAAAGAAAAAAAAAAAAAGGAATGAAAGTAGAAAAAGGGAAGGGGGAGAAAAAAAAGGATGATGCGGTCTACCGAGGGTAAAAAGGAAGAAAGTTTTCAACGAGAAGGAAAGCTTGCTAAGAGAGGAACGCGACTGGATCTAAAAGTTTTACATAGTTATTTCGGGTTATTAAATAACGTGACCCTCGTATATATATATATATAGAGAGAGAGAGAGAGAGAGAGATGTATATATGTATGTATGTTGAGCCGTCACGGTAAATAGTGTCTACAAAGTCTCTTGAGTATAACCAAGAAGTGCATGCAGTCAGCTAGGAAAATTACTATCCCGCGAACGATAGTAAATCCCTTTGGTCCAACGAATATTAAATCCTGACATTTCTCTGATTTCGGTAAGAGCATCTCGTTTGTCGTTAATTATTTATTTATTTTAATGGGCTTACATTGCGACAGCGCGCTCTTCCAAGTGTATTCGCAAATTATAGTGATTTTCAAACACCCACTAAAGTGATTACATGTCGTAAACCGTTCGCGCACAATAAATATCTATGAATATACGCGCATGGAATACATACATATATACATAGATACGTATGCCCATATTATTCGCCATAATACAGTCTCAATTATCATAGTTCATATTTCCATTCGAAATGAAATTCCATGCGATTTCTTTGGGTCATAGAAAAATTCGTTGACTTTCAAAAGCAAAAGTGATTTATCTATCTTCTTTATTTTCTTTATTTTTTTTTTCTTTTTTTTTTTCTTTTTTCTTTTTTTTTTCTTGCCCCAATTAGATACATTCCAATAAACCAATAATCATTTTTATTATCGCTAATCTATCTGCATTAGTAAGAAGGAAAGAAAAATAAAAACAAAAAGAGAATGACGAAGAAAAAAGGAAAAAAGGAAAAAAAAAAAGGAAAAAAAAAGAAAAAAAAAAAGAAAAAAGATACGTGACCCGTTCTCACGGGAAAAAAAGAAGGAAAAAAAAAAAAATAAATAAAAGCTCGGATATCAGAGTATAATATTCATGAGCACGCGATCTTTCCTTTTCTTGGATATAGTATAATATACGATGATCGAAATGGGAGAAGAGAAAGGCGGAGATGCTTTATGGCCAATTCAAAGTAAATTGAATTCCATCGGACAGGAGTGGTATAGAGAAGATGGAAGAAAAAAAGAGATAGAGATAGAGATAAAAATAGATAGATAGATAGATAGATAGATAGATAGATAGACAGATAGATAGATAGAAGAAAGATGAAGAAGAGGAGGAGGAGGAAGAAGAAGAAGAAGAAGCGCGATTCACAGAGTGAATACGAGGGAAAAAAAAAAGAAAAAAAAAAAAAAAAAAGAAAAAAAAAATTGGAATACATTTCCGGCGCGGTGCTCGACTTTCTCGTCGGATAATTCGGTTATGAATTATGAAGTATCCGCCGGTGGAATAAATGATGATTACTTTTGACGTAGAAACGCGGCCGATAATTCACATAGGGAAGAGAAGCTCATTCCACCTGACAAAAGTATTTCGCTACGGTTTTCTCTGAATTTTCATGAGTTAGCTTCAACGAGAGAAAGAAAGAAATAAAAGGGGGAGGGGTGGGGGGATGGGCATGGGGAGAGAAAAAAGAAAAGAAAGAAAGAAAGAAAGAAACGAGGAAATAAAAAGAGGGAGAAAGAGACAGACAGACAGACAGAAAGAGAGACATACAATTCCATTCGAGAGTAAAAATATGTTCACCCGATACTCGACTTCACGTTTCAGGACATTCTAGTTTCTATAGCAGGGCCGTTGAGTTTTTTCTTTTTTTTCTTTTTCTTTTTTCTTTTTTTTTCCAATCTCCATCTAGGTAATATCTTTGGCCTATGCCAAGGACGTCAACGTGGTTTCCCTTGAAAGGGAATCCGCGCAAAAAAGAAATTTATTTCGCCGTTCGACATCCTCTACTATAATCCTCGTGCCAATCTACTGTTATCTATTAAACGACGACGAAAATACGATGGAAGGCAGAAATAAAAAGTTTGATTTCAAATTCCTTACTTCTCTCTCTCTCTCTCTCCCTCTCTCTTTTATTTCTTTTTTATTTACTTTGTTTTTTTCGAAAACATTTTTCAACGTCGCCTTTTTATCCGATTAAAAACAAAGTTAAAAGAAAAAGTTAAACAAAACAAAAAGAAAAAACGAGTAAAAATTAAGAGTGATCTTTCTTATTTACTATTTTTGTTTTTATTTTTTCTTTTTTTTCTTTTCTTTTTATTTTTTTTTTTCTTTTTTCTTTTTTTTTTTTTTTTTTTGTTATCTTTAAAATTCTCGAATTTTTTGAAGATAATTAAAAAAGATACGACACGTTTGTATTAGTGAATAATTTATAAAAAAAAAAAAAAAAGAAAAAAAAAACAAACAAACAAAAGAGAATAAAATAAAATAAAGAAAAAAAATGGGAGAAATCTTTTCGATTGAAACGAATTAATTGGAGAATGAATTTATTGAACGATGATGTAATAAATATTTCTGAATCAACAACAGATCAAAATAAAATGTCTCCACTTTTACTTCTTATCGATTCTTCCAAGTATCGTGTGACACGTGCACTCTCTCCCTCTCCCTCTCTCTCTCACACACACACACATACACATACACATACACTCTCTCTCTCTCTCTCTCTCTCTCTCTCTCTCTCTCTCTCTCTCTCTCTCTCTCTCTCTCTCTCTCTCTCTCTCTCTCTCTCTCTCTCTCTCATAGTTGATATATTTTTAAACGGATTCTTGTAATTGGAACGTACGTAGAAGATGTTAGTGGAAGATTTTTATTCTTTTATCGGTCGGTCGCAGTAAAAATAGCATACGGTAAACGTATACATACATACTTACGTGCCTTTGATTTTCTCCTGAAATATTTATATTCGCAACAACGTAGCGGAATCAGAAACTGAAAAAAAAGAGAGAGAGAGAGAGAGAGAGAGAGAGAGAGAGAGAGAGAGAGAGAAAGAAAGAAAGAAAAAAAAACGAAAAAAAGAAAAAAGAGAGAGAGAGAGAGAGAGAGAGAGAGAAAGAAAGAAAGAAAAAAAAACGAAAAAAAGAAAAAAGAGAGAGAGAGAGAGAGAAATAAAAAAGCAAGAAGAAAAACACGAGGAGAAAAGAGCGTACAAATGGTTATCTAAATTGAAGCTACGTGAAATTAGAAGAGAGATAACCTCTGTACACACATTTGATTATCTAACATAAATATCAAAATGTTTCTATTAAATAAATGATGAGAAGAGTAATGAATATAAAGATCTATCTCAATTTTAATATTTTTGAAAAATCAAGAGAGAAAGAGAGAGAGAGAGAGAGCGCGCGAGAGAGAGAGAGAAAGAAAAAGAGAGAAAGAGAATACAAAAGTTTCCTTTATAATCTTAACTAATAATACACGATAATCTATAAATGTTCTAATTATAGATACATCAAAGTAGTTATAAAGGGATACACCCGTGATACACGGCTTACGCGCGATAGCTCGTAAAGGATGACCGACTCGTTAAAAATAGAAAATGAACGTTCTCTATCTATCTATCTATCTATCTCTCTCTCTCTCTCTCTCTCTCTCTCTTCCTCTTTATTTTTTTTTTTTCCTTCTGAACGAAGCTCTTTAATCCCAGTTTAATCGCAGAGATTTAAAGACGTAGAAGGTGACTTCGTTTAACGGTCGTAGAACGTCGTAGTATAAGCTTTGGTACTTATATCGAATAGTTTCTAGTACCACTTTTCACGCCATGGTGACGTAAGGTACGCTACTTCCAAGAAAACAAATTAAAAAGATTGCCATCGGTAACGTTGGCCCGAGTTAATCGTGGAAGTAGGAAGCGAGTAGAATACGTCGTGCCTTATCTTTCCGATAAGAGCGTTCCAACCGGCGTTGGCTTTTATATCCGCAAGGTTCATAAATTAGACGACGAGGCCTGTTAACATCGAAGAACGTGTACGAATAATGGGCTGGCACACATTACCGCGACACGATCGAATGAGAAATAAATGTTAACGGATACCTACGTATAACGATTCTCATGGACGACAACGATCTTGATCGACGTAGATTTATCTATGTATTAATAAATCAACACGATCGATCACGTTGACTTTTATCAAAACAGGAAAAATGAGTGACGCATTTTTATGAAGTGAACGATACGAAACGCATGTTGCTTGACTTTATTGTGAATATATTGAGAAGAAAAAAAAAACAAAATAAATAAATAAATAAATAAATAAAAAAAAAAAAAAAAAAAAAAAAAGGAAAGATATACATATGCATGTGCGTACGTTTCTGTGCGTATTTAAGTTAAGAAAAATAAAAAAAAAAAAGAGAGGAAAAGAAAAAAAAATAATCATCGAGCATAGATTCACGAATGAACGCAAATACGTTCAACGGTTTAAAAAAGAGCATAACGTTTCGCAGAATTCTAAAACGTTTCGTAATCGGCTTTGAACGCGTACCGGCAAATCAAAAACAACTTATCTAACTTCTAAAACGTTCCAGTCGTCGAAACACCAACAGACCTTTTGTAGAAGCAACGAGCGAAACAACCTCCTATAAATAGTCGAAATATCATGAGCCCAGTCGCATTAAGTACAACCGAGCTCGAAAATTAATACCACGGCACGCATACTTACTCTAACGGGCGGCGAGCTCCGCGTTCAAAGCGATAATAATCTGCGGTATATGAGTTATTCGCGACCGAGGATTATTCGTTTGAAAGAGCACCGAGGTCGGAGTAATCAGCTAATCGATAGGATACCGTGCGTACCAGCTAATACACGAAATGTTATTGCTGTCGTCAAACCGGAATTAAATATAGTTAAGAAACGATGAAGCAAGAGAAGAAGGAAAGAAGAGAGGGATAGGAGGGAATAAAGAGGGATAGAAAGACCTAGAGAAGTCGTCCGTTCAGACCTCGTTCGTTCCTTTCGCGTAGATCTTGCGTTTACGTGGGTGGTTAGTTATCAGCACAAATTACCTTTTGCTCCCACGCGTTTAATTTAGTTCGGTACATGGAATAATAACGTTCGTTCGTCTGTGACGCGCGTAATCGCACCGAATCGGATAATAAATATTCAAAGTCATATATATATCCAGTAAATTTGCCGGACGTAATTATATTATCGATAACGTTCGAACCATCAACAAATTTCAACGTTCATCGATTAATCATAGGAACATGTATACATACATATATATATATATATATACACACGCACACATACACGTAAAAAACAGAATTTTTTTATAATTTACAAATTACCTTCGTTAGGTAATATACTCGTTGTAAAGAAGATATAACGCGTATCGTCGTGACCAAACGTTAATTCATTCGAAATTAAATTGAGACGGGGAAACAAGAATTCTTTTTACTTTTTTCTTTTTTTTTTCTTTCTTTTTTTTATTTTTTTTTTTATTTTTTTTCTTCTTCATCTTCTTCTTTTTTCCCCGTTCATCCTGTTAAAAAGATTAATCGTTCGTAACATCGTATCGTAACACAGAATTCTCAAATAGAGATGGCATATACTTTATAATAATGATCGATTAAAAGTTGATCCGTTGATTCTTATCTCGTTAAGGAGTAGCCTTTTACGTAAGCGATAATAGTATATTATTAAACCGATTGAAACATCGAATGCATTGCGTCGAGTTCCTCAACGAGTCGTGGATTTACGATAACGACGACGACAACGACGACTACGACGACGACAACGACGACGACGACGACGACGACGACTACGACGACGACGACGACTACGACGACGACAACGACGACTACGACGACTTCAATGAATCTTTGTTTAATCCTGGTCGATATATCGAGTTATATACACATACATAACAACGATGACCAAATACAAGTAACCAGGTGCGTATACCCGATGCTATCTCTTCGGGAACATGCTACATCGTGCTGTACCGCGCGTGCAATCGCTATGGTAATAAATTATTCCCGCTGTATATTTCTACACGTAGATCTCCACTGACGGGAGATTGAAAAATATCCACTTGATACTTTATCGCTCGAAAATTTCGAAAAAAAAAAAAGGAAGAAAAAAGAAAGAGGAAAAAAAAGAGAAGATAAAAAAAGGAGGAAGGGGGGAAATAAGGGGGGAAAGAAATAAAAATAAACTAATAAATAAATAGATAGGAAGGAATCAACGTTGAGTATAAAGTTGACTTTAACGAGCAAAAAAAGAAATAACATTTCGCTGCGATCGTGCAGATATAATATATATATATATGTGTGTGTGTGTGTGTGTGTGTGTGTGTGTGTGTGTGTATGTGCATATGTATATACATATATAATTAAGATGAGTAACGGTATCCATGTAAATTAATAGGTTTAAACTAAAGAGAAATTGATTAGATAGAAATGAAACGATAGGTAAACGACGAGCTATCTCATGCGGGAAATATATAAAATTAATCAAATTCGCTTTCCACGGAGAAATCTGCTCGTTCGGTCTCCCGCGATCGATGCCAACCAGGCAAGAGAAGTTTCTGAACAAGTGAAAACTATAATTAGCCCATTACTCAATAGAGAATGCCTCTAAAGTGACTCAAGGCCTCGACAAAAATACATACCGTCGAATGTGTATGCTGGATGCACGATCACCGTCGTCCGAACACAGTTTTAATTTTATGGACCACTATAAATTCAATTAATTCGATCGAATCGATATCGATGGTTATCGTTCGAATTCCATTTCCTAGTAAGATGATTAAGAAACATTCATGGAATTCATGAACAATAATACGTCCTCGCGCGGATTGCGTTACGATAATCCTCGAACTATGCGAAAAATTTCAAATAAATTATCGAAGCGCATAATCGATATCTAGTTATATCAATCGTAATGCTTATATTATATTAATCGTCAGCCAGGTAATTTTTTCGATTCCCATTAATAATTATTAATGTAACATCGAAATTAACTGATGAAGATCGTTATATTAATTTATGATATATCATATGCACGTTCTCGTTTACATTTCACTTTACTTAGTCATAATTTGATTGGTTGCCATATGACAGCAATATATATATCCAATATATGTCCAATTCTATAATTTAAGAAAATAGTAAATATTAGATATAGATATATGTTAAGTAAAATTTATTAGACATATATATATATATAACCTTATATATACTTATATAACCTTTTATGTATTGACGAACGTTTGAGCGTATGTCGTTTTTGCAGTGCAAAGGATTAATCCATTATTTATTCCTTCCGGACGTCGTACTATTAATTTACTATTATTACAAAAATCGAAAGTTGCACTATTTTCTTATCTCTTTTCATTTTCATTTTTACGATCAATATTGAAAATACTTTTTACTAAGCTTTGAAAAAGTTATATGAAAAGAAAAAAAGAAAAAAAAAAGTCATACGTTAATTACAATACGATTAATTAAATATTTATTCAATTATAATCGCTTTTGATGACATTAAACTTTTCTCTAACTCCGTAAAACGATCGATACTCCGTAAGAGAGAAATAAAGAGGAAAAAGAAATTAAAAAAAAAAAAAAATAAAGCAAAAAAAAGAAAAGAAAGCAAACAAATTTGATAAAAAGAAGCCCTCAGAATCGAAGATAGAAACGGCCAGAGTCAGATTAGTCTGAATTGAGTTCCGTCCTTCTCACCGCGCGTCTCGGATTAGAAGACGCACACGAAGAACGGCTTGCAGATTGTGCTGAAATCGCGAGTCGCGGGAATTTCCATCGACATGACCGACTCGACCTCTGTCAGTATCCCTCTCCACTTTCGAACAGAGAATAGAGAAAGATTTACGTAGGTATCTGTTCGTGGATAAAAGATGATATGTAAATAGTAAAGTTTAAAATAATCTTTTCTCATCAAGAAATATATATATATATAAATATATATATATATATATATATATATATATATATATTGGGTTGTTCGGAAAGTAATTTCGTTTTTTCGCGACAGATTTAATTGTATAATATATATAAAAATAAATAGACAAAAAAAATTATAAGATAAGGAACGAAAGTGGAAAAGAGATAACATGACGTCCTAGGTTTCTTAAAGATCGATCGTCAAATATTTCTGTTTTCCTCGGCCCCGTATAACAAGGCTGCCCTTCTAGAGCATATATTCGAAAATAAATAAAAATTTTATTCGAATCCGACTTTATCTCAGACCTTCCCGAGACAATTTCTCGTTGGTAACCAAAATGTACCTTAGCTTGTGTGTCCCTTCTGCTAGATTGACTCTGGCCACAAAATCATATCTCATTTTCTCATCATTGGGCAATTTTCTTATCACTTTCCTTTTTTTTCTATTTCTTTTTTTTTTTTTTTTTTTTTTTTTTTTTTTTTTTTTTTATCCGAACACTTAATTCATACTCATCATATCTCTGATTCATTTGTTGTTATAAGTACGATACAATGATTCATATCCATTAATTAATATTGTATAATTGGATACGTAGATGATATACATATATAAATATGTATTTTTATTTTTTCAATGGTCGAAAGATACTTTAAGAAATTACAATGAACTTGAAAAAAGAAGGGGGAAAAAAAAAGAAAAAAAAAAAAAAAAAAAAAAAAAAAAACAGAAAAGAAAACCAACCAGTTGGAGAAATTAGAATTAGAATGAAATATCCTTTATAAAAGAGTATATGTTATGTATATATATACATATATGCATACCAACAATCATAAATCCCTTTTGCAATTATTCAAACCCGAATCTGAACCTGAATATCCATCCATCCGGTTTCGTAAGAGACGATTCTAGCCGTTACGCCAACCGACATGTTACGTATACTATGTACAATACATATGTACACATATGTATACATACAATACAACTTAGGATCGATTAAGAACAGTTAACATGAATTGTCGGTGAAATAAGGAATTATATACCGTCGATTATCGTTGGAAAATATTTCATTCGTTTAAGATCGATACGATCTAAAAATAACGCGAGATTATTCGGGTCGAGCTTATTTATCCTACACCCGTCATCGACATTCTCAGATGTCTATATACGCGTCATATTTTCATAACAGACAGAAGAGGATTTCGTTTATTGTTCGTTCGGTTTACTTGACGTTATAGAGAGATCGGATAAAAGAAAGGTAAGAGAGTTTTTAGGTCAGCCTTGGTGGTGGTCCTGGAGGGGAAAAAAAAAGGAAAAAAAAAAAAGAAAAAAGAGAGAGAGAGAGAAAGAGAGAGAGAACGGACAGGGCAATTCGAGTATCGGGACGACGTTCGACGCTTAAACAATACATATTTCCAGGATCGATGAAAAACCTATATGAAAGAGAAAAATAGAATAGAATGGGATAGAGTAAAATACAATAGAATAGAATAGAATAGAATAGAGAGGGGAAGGTGAGAGAAAGAGAGAGAGAGAGAGAGAGAGAGAGAGAGAGAGAAAGAGAGAGAGTGAAAAAGAAATAACGAAAAACACTTGAAATCGCGAGATTATGTAACGTCCAACGTCGTGGAATTAACAGCACCGACATGCAACGATGCACCTGTATAGCGATTTTCGTGACGTCGCGGCGATTTGGCGTGTTTAGCAAACGACTTGACGAGTCATTAAACAGAGAACACTGGCAATTAATTATCACGTTTGCGTAATCGCTGCTCGACAACGATGGAGGCAGGATTGCGCAACTATCGCTCATTCTACTGTACTCTGACCCTCTACCTCCCTCCCTCCCTCCCCACCGCCCCCACCCACCCTCTACTCCCCTTCCCACCGTCCCTCCTCTCCTGCTTCAACTCCTACTGCTCTTACTCCTCTTACTGTTGAACGACACTTCCCTCCTCCTCCTCCTCCTCCTCCTCCTCCTCCTCTCCTCCTCCTATCGTCCTCCCGCATCCACGGACAACACCAGTACCCACAGTTTCAACTATCCTAACCTTAATTTTACCTCGTCGTATCGTAAATACGATAATACAATTTCGAATGGTCAAAAAAGAAAAGGACAAAGAAAAAAAAAAGATAAGATAAAAGGATATGCCTTTTATAAAATGTCCTTATCATTGATTTATTATTGTTAATATCGATAAATAATTGAATTATATGCGATTTGAATTATAGATTAGTAGTATTAAAGCCGATGAATAATTTAATTATACATGTATAATCAAATTATTGATGACTGATAAAACATATGATAAAATTTCAATATCTAATGCAAATAGCACAAGTAATAAAAATAATGTTACATATATATATATATATATATATATATATATATATATGTAATATAATCTTAATCAAATATTTTGATAAAATATTTAATGTGCGAATATTGTATTATTCGGTCATTAGATACACATTTCTATTGATTAGATCAATATTTTTATTAATTAATGATAAATATTTTGTAAAATGCATAGTCAATATATATAAATATTTTGATTAGCATTAAAATATATAATAATATATAAAAATTTCAATATCTAATATGTATATATATAATATCTAATATGTATATATATAATATGTATATATATAAAATATATAATAATATATAAAAATTTCAATATCTAATATGTATATATATAATCGGTATAAATAATGAAGCGTCAGGATTACGTCAGGGTTGTTGCATCAGGGTAGCGTCTGGGTTTAGTCTGAGTTTATTATAAATACTGTTCGTCTATTTATAAAAATACTGACGAATCATTAGATTTATAAAATATTTTAATTAAAATAATGACAGTTTCTTTTTTCTTTTTTTTTTATATTAATCAATGTAATAATACACATCATTTATATTACGTATCAATATTTCATTTATAAATACCGATTTATCTAAAATATGATAGAAAATGTTGAGAAATATTGATCCAATAAATAAAAAACAAATAAATCTCTCATAAGAACTTATAATTATATTCATTAAAGATTTAAATTATATAATAAAGTAATTAATTAAGGCAAAACACTTTTTATATTATGTAAAAAAAATAATATATCGGACACAAATATACATCATTAATATTTAATTAAATATCCATTATATAAGTGTATATATAAATATATATGAATGAATGAATGAATGAATGAATGAATGAATGAATGAATGAATAAATGGCAAAACCACGCGCGTAAACGTCTGCTCATGCTCTTTTGCCGAGGGAAAACAAACGGAGGATATTCGCATACATACATCACACTTATCTCATATCTTTCTTCTACCATCTACGACATAGTGATCTATAGTTTCCTCTATATCACAATATAAAAACACCTGGTATAATATATTTGAATAAATCTCTCTAATCCCCGATCGAACTCTAAATATTTAAAACCTAGTCGATTTCATTTCGTTTCCATTCGCTTCTTTTTTTTCCTTTTTCTTTATTCTTTTTTTTTTCTTTTTTTTTCGTAACATTAATTAACCATGCCTATCGATTCGATATTGAGCAACAAGAAAAAAAAAAAAAAAAAGGAGTGAGGATGGAGGTATGAAATGGAGTGGGATGGGGGAAGAGAAAAAAACAGTGTTTGTGTGAGAGAAAGAGAGAGAGAGAAAAAGAGAGGAGGGACGAGTGAGGCGGGCAGAGAAATAGAAGTGAGAGAGAGATAGAGTGTGTGTGAGAGAGAGAGAGAGAGAGAGAGAGAGAGTGTGCATTTGTGAGAGAAAGAGAGAGTGTAGAGTGTGTGTTTGTGTGTGTGTGTGTATGAGAGAGGGAGAGAGTATTTGTAAATGAGATAGAAAGAAAGAGAGAGAAAGAGAGAGAAAGGGACAGAGAAATAGAGAAAGAGAGAGAGAGAGAGAATGTTACGTTAGACTGGTGGAGGAACCGCCAAACGATGAAAGCGACAGAAAGCGCGTAACCAAGCGTGAGCGGCGCACGCTCGTACATTCGTTAGAAATTGCGGCCGATGCCGCGTTTTAACCTTCCGCTCGCACGTGCTCGCCGGCGCGGCACGCCGTATTCCACGCGTACGCATGCTTAATTGCATGACCTATTTGCGATCTCATTATACAATGCGCTCCGATTATTCAGTTTGGTTCATGCGCGTTAAACGCATACATTCGTACACGTTTATAATTCTAATGCACGATCCAGAGAAAGAGAGAGAGATTGAAGGAAAGAAGGAAGGAGGGAGGGAGGGAGGGAGGAAGAAAAGAAAGAAAAAGCAAAAAAATAAAAAAAAAAAAAAAGAAAAGAAAAGAAAAAGAAATAGAAATACGACGTTGCTCGTAAAAATTGTAAAAATCAAATATCTAATGGTATATTATTATATGTCTCGTTGTATCCTAATTGTATTAATAATTAACGACAAATGTTCCACGTTATACCGGTTGATATAATTTATAGAAATATGGATTTACGTATGCATTTGTTTGTATTATAAAATTGCACGTTAATGTACATATGTATATGAAATGTTATTAGAACACTTGTCATCATTTCTTGCATCATCGTGTTATATGAAACCGTATTATATACGAGAGTTCGCTGTATTTTATATTATGTACCTTTTGACGATTTCAATTTACTATTTTATACGTTATCGTATTGATGAGCAAACAATTCCGCATTATAACTTAGTCAGGAGCCAAAACGATTAATTTCACAAAATGGAAAGTGAAGAGAATAAATTATTGATTAAAAGTGGAACTGATTGTTATTCAATGATTCATAACTAAGATATAGATATACATACATATAATAAATAAAAATAAAATCTCTACGACTTGTGTATACATTATTAACTGAAGTGAATAGATAATGATATAGATGGCGCAAGACAGTGGTCATGGGTCAAAAAAAACATTTTTCTAAACAAAAACAAACAAACAAAATAAAAATAAAAATAAAAATAAAAATAAAAATGAAAGAATCGCTATGCGTAAACGTCATCGCATAGCGATTGTTGTTGTTGTTATTATTGTTATATTGTAATAAGAAAAATGAAAGAAAGAAAAAAAATCATTGAGAGAGAGAGAGAGAGAGAGAGAGAGAGAGAGAGAGAGAGAGAGAGAGAGAGAGAGGAAAAAGCGATATACATATATAAAGAGAAAAAGATAGATAATAGCGTGCGAGAGAAGCGGAATTCGAAGAAATTCTGAGGCGACATCCGAAGGAATTACTTTGATAGCCTCCGCAGTCCGTAAAGGCAGGGAGGTATGTAAGAGAAGAGACAAGGAGCCTATAGGTATTATAAATCAAGGAAGAAGGTCCGTGAAAGGAACGTTAGTGGCGTTCGACAACGAAGGAAGAAGGAAGAAGCTGCGCGTGGAAAGAGTGAAAAGGAAAGGGACAACGGGGGATGAGAGATAGGGGAGAGGTGGAGGAGTATGGTCATGGTCGTACATCACCCTTGGTATTTACGACGTACCATCGTAAATCAATGATCGCACGAACAACGCGGTTCGACCAAATTCCTTTCCCTTCCTTCCGACCATTCCGACGCTTCCTGTCCACGAGTCCGTTCAAAAGAGAGAGAAAGAGAGAAAGAGAAAGAGAGAGAGAGAGAAAGAGAGATAGGGGTTGGGGGGAGAGAGAGAGAGAGAGAGAGAGAGAAATCACATCGATATTCCTCCTCGTTTTCGATAGGATCAATGACGATCGATAATCTTACGACAAATCGCCGACCAAAGCCACACACGAATGAATTTTACGTACCTATATCGAAATTCGAAGATTCGAATGGCCGATTATTCGAGATCCTCGTAGTGCATGTAAGACGAATCGTTCATTTTTTTTCTTTTCTTTTCTTTGTTTTCTTTTTTTTTTTTATTTTTCTTTTTTTTTCTCGTAGTTGCGCTCCGATTTGTCTTTCGGCAAATTCCCTTCCCCGGGGTCATCACCAATAAACAACGAGACACGGACCTGGATGTAACTCGGTGGATCTTCGATCCATATTCGATTACAAATTCGTTGATATGGAATCGATTACATCGAACCAATGAGAGAGATCGTATTACGATGAATAAGATATATTGCGTGCATATATGTATGTATGTATGTATGTATATATGTATGTATGTATGTATGTATGTATGTATGTATGTATGTATGTATGTATGTATGTATGTATGTATGTATATATGTATGTAACATATGTCTATATATTTCTATAACGGGAAAGAAAGATTTTTACGAAAGAATTCGTAAGAACATTGTAAGAGTCTACTGTAATCTTTGAAGGAAACATGAAAATTCAAGCGTAACGTTGACCTGAAAAACTGACAATTGACAATAAGTCGAACTGGTGACCAGATTTGGTGTAAAACGAGACCTACATATACATATATATATATATATATATATATATATATATATACCAACACGTCCGAGCACACGCATACGCACATATAAAAAAAAAAAAGAAAAAAAAAAAAAAGACAAAATAAGAAAAAGAGCAAAGAAAGGGAACAAAACGAAAAAAACCGACGAAAAAAAAGGAAAAACGTTTCGTTGATTCAGCGAGAAAATAGACGCTTGACCATACGAGACCGGGTCAGTCTGTGTTACGAGGGCGAGCATTGTTTGCCGGGGCCCTTTAAACGTCATTTAAACCGTGACTTCTAACAGAGAGAAAGAAAGAGAGAGAGTGAGAGAGAGAGAGAGTCCGGAAAGGATCGTTTTAACGAGGTTTTCAGACGGGCCAGGTCAGACTGGTCGGTCCTCGATTACGAGCACTGACCACGAGACGTTGCCCTTTGCTGTTTCGTGGAACCTCGAAAAAGAAAAGCAAAAAGAAAAAAGATATGTATATGTATATGTATATATATATATATATATATATATATATATATATATATATATATATATACCTACTGGTTTCTTATATACGAAAGAAAAAGGATAGGGCCTCCTTCCCTGTGGTTGATCCCACGTGATCCGTGCAAAATCGTATTACGCGTTTGTCGTTCCTACATGAAGCTTCAATGACGTTTTCGCAAATCATTCCGCATCGGAAAAGATTTGCCGAAAGATAGGAAAAAAAAAAAAAAAAAAGAGAAGGAAGTATTTTTCGTCTACAAGCACTTTATTCTCTTCAAGAAAACGATAGATACAACACGTAAATTTATCAAATTACGATAAAGCGCGTCATTTTTTTTTTCTTTTTTTTTTTAAATATATTGCAAATAACTACATCTTGTTTCCTTCGTAAGATATATCATTTTTCTCGGCGTAAACTCGGCAATACAAAAAGGGAGAAAAAAAAAAGAAAGAAAGAAAGAGAGAAGATTTCTATACAAATTACGTATAATATATATGTATATACATACTTATGTATATATGTATATATATGCATACGAGTAGAAGAATTCGATCTATAACTTTCTCTTCGTCAACTTTTCTACGACTTTCTCTTCATCAAAGATACTCGATGGTATGCCAAACGTTGAGTTTATCGTCGTCCGAAAGTTCTCCCTTCTCCCTTCTTACCACCTTCTCATCCCCATCTTCTTTCTATGCCTCCTTTGCGCCTCTCACTATTTATTTTAATTTATGAAACTCACGTTCGTCCGAAAAAAGACGGCTAAGAAACGTGCCAGAGAGAGAAACAGAGAGAAAGAGAGAGAGAGAGAGAGAGAGAGAGAGAGAGAGAGAGAGAGAGAAAGAGAGAGAGAAAGAGAGAGAGAGAGAGAGAGAGAGAGAGGAGAGAAGAGACTACTTCTTCACACGAATGGCGTAGAACGTGCATGTTATCCCGATGAAAGGAAACGTGGCCGTGGAAACGGCACGAAAGAGTCAAAAACATCCCCCGAATGGATCTTCTCGAAAAGAAACTATAAAAGTACAATGAGGTTTCGAAAGGAAGACGCCTTCTCGTTCTTTAGTTCTTATAGGAAGGGAAAGGGCGCGCGCGCGCGAAAAAGAAAAAGAGAGCGAGAGAGAAAGAGAGGGGGGAGAGAGGGAGAGAGAGAGAGAGAGAGAAACTATCCTTCGTCCGTCACTCGCAGAAAATTCATGTTTTTCAGGTCGACGGTGAAAAGGACTACAAAGGGAAGCAAGAAGAGGGGAGAAGAGGTATAAGGGATGAAAAGGAAGGAGAGGAAAGGAGACGCTCGAGGAAACCTTTTTTTAGAGCCGGCTGAAACGATTCTGGATAAACCCGTTTGAGCGACGAGACCTGCCCCCGTACACATGCTTTTTACTCTCAACAAGAAGGACGGTTCCCCCTTAGCCCTCTTTCACGTTCGTAACATTCGAAAGGAAAAGATTTGGGATGACTCAACGTGAGCGACCACGTAATAGAGACTCGCGGAAGGACTATGAGACAAAAACAAAAAACGAAAAAAGAAAAAGAAGAAGAAAAGATAAAAGGAAAAAAGAAAAAAAAAAGAAAAGACAAAAAGAAAGAAGAAAAAGAAATCACTGACCTGATATAAATGATGACTCCGTTGGCGCATATCCTCTTCCATCCACGTGGCACCGTGACAGAGTGCTGCTGCTGTTGCTGCTGTTGCTGCTGCTGCTGGTGTTGTTGCGCGAGCACCGCATTACCGTTCATCGTGAGCACAACATTATGCTGCGCGTTAGCACCGTTCTCGTTGTTGTTGCCGTTCGCAACCGCGAGTCTCGTCGTTGAGGATGATCGCGTTGATTGCTGTTGTTGTTGTTGTTGTTGTTGTTGTTGTTGTTGTTGCTGCACGCACGCACCACTTGCACCACCCGCACCAGAAGAAGCACTACTAGCACTACTACAAGCACCATCTCCTACCGCACCATTCATCGTCACGTTGTTCGAGCCGTCGTGCGAGGACGTTTGACTCTGACTTTCCGGACTGCTGAGACTGCTGTACGTCGATGATTCACCGATGTCTGACCTCACCGAATCACCAGACAAGGAAGACCCGGTCTGCCTGTCATATCCATCCTGTTGTTGCTGTTGCTGTTGCCTAACTTTATCGTCTCTTCTGTCGACAACACCGACGTCGTTCGTCTGTTGTCGCACAAAACGTGTCACTCGAGCCTCATTGCTCTCAAGCAAGCCAATCCTATTGACAGCGTTACCACCAGAACCGACAACAACGGCAGCAGAAGCACCAGCAACGACGTTGCTGTTTGCTACGTTGTTGTAACGATGGGAAGGGTACATCTTGAGGCTCGTATCGTCCTTGCTAGCTCGTCTACCGGCGTCCTGGGAATACTCATTGCCCAGAATTCTACCAGCGACGACTTGAGTCCTTCCGTAGACGATACCACCGACGTAATCATCCTCCTCGTCGTTCGACGACCTCGACTGATCCCTTCGAGCATCGCTCGACGCTACTACTGTCGTCGTTGCCGTGTTTCCTGTCGTCGTTATCGCAGACGTGGTTGTCGTCGTTACCGAAACGGCATGATGATCATTAGACCTTTTCAAATTCGCCCGAGTACGATCGACGGCAACGACGGTGGTAGTGGTGGTGGTAGTGATGGTGGTGGTGGTGGTGATAGCAGTGGTGCTGGTGGTGGCGGCGACGGTAGCGGCGGCGGCGGCGACGGCGGCGGCAGCCGAGTTGGCGGTTTTGGCGGGAAAGCAAGAAGCCGCCGTCGGAAGTTGTGTCGGAATGACACCACCGGCAACGTAAGCCGTCGCCGGCTGATGCCTCGGCGATGATAGCCGATAGCCGGCCGTGGTCGTCGCGACGGCCGTGGCGGCGGCTGTGGCGGCGGCATTTTGACCACCCACCGCCGTGGCGTAAGCAAAGTTCTCCCCCGAAACGTAGACCAGAACACTGCCACCACCGCCGTTGTTATTATTGTTGTTTTGTTGCTGTTGATGCTGCGGATTTTGAGGATGTTGCTGCTGTTGTTGCTGATATTGCGGGTGCTGTTGCTGAAGCTGAAGCTGCTGTTGTTGTTGTTGTTGTTGCTGTTTCTGTTGATGATGATGATGATGATCGTGGTTCGGGGGAGCAGGGTGCGTGGACGGCTGCTGCTCAGGCTTGCCGGCCATGGTCCAGGTCCAGCAGCGCTGCAAGGAACCCCGACATCACTGGAACGCACGGCGCACGCCTACGTTTAGATACCACCAGCAGGTTGCCGTTGTTGTCGCTCTGACGCATCCTCCGTCGAAAAAGAAACGATCACGCCTTTACGACCGGCACCCAAAGAGTAACGATACTATCCACTTCGTTTTTCTTCCACGTCACGAGTCTCTTACTCTTTTCGCTATTATTTTTCTTGCTATTGCTGTCGCTGCTTCTGCTGGTGTTACTACTGTTCTTGCTGTTATTACCACTGGTGCCACTGCCACCGCTGCTACTGCCAGTGTTACCGTTATCACTGCTACTACTGCTGCTGCCGCTGCTGCCGCTGCTGCTGCTGCTGCTGCTGCCGCTGCCGCTGCTGCTGCTGCTGCTGCTGCTCGTGCTATCGGAGCGGCCGTTGTCGTAGCACGACATCCTCGGCGGAAGAGTTACCGGTCCACACGACGATATCCAGGACGATCGATTTGATATTAGCTTTGTAGGATTACAACGCGATCGCACTTGCACGAACACACACGCGTGCTAACTTTTTCTTCTTTCTCTCTCTCGCTCTCTCTCTCCCTCTCTCTCTCTCTCTCTCTCTCTCTTTCTGTCTCTCTATCCTATTTTTTCTCTTACATTAGATACGTCATTCAAAGTCGTGATGTCGTAACGTGTTCTTCCCTTTTTAACACTTGTTTACTTGTTCATAAGAAATCCATTGACGATTTTAGAATTAGTCGATCGATCGACCACAATTCGAAATGTAACGACGGACACTCGCGCATCGCGTCAAACGAAGAAGACGAAGAGAAGACGATAGAAATTTCCATGTCACCTCATCTAATATAAGCTAAACGCTGTAGTAGCTGTGCCGGCTAGGACGCGCGCACGCTCCCTTTATCACTCTCTCTCTCTCTCTCTCTCTCTCTCACTCTCTCTCTCTCGCTCGCTCGCTCGCTCGCTCGCTCTCTCACTCACTCTCTGCCGGTAAATGACGAGCTTGCGTACGCTGCTGCGAAAAGACGCGCGCGCGAGAGAGAAACTACTACGCCTCGGCCGGTTCCCAAGGCCGTGTGGCGTATCGTCTCTCGACTCACTATGTGTGTCTTTCTCTCTTTTTCTCGTCGAATGAAAGCGCGCGATCTTGCCTTGATATCGATGACCGGCGATGAACGAACAGACACGACACGACCGATCGTAGCGACCTCGATCGTGAAGGACGCCTCTTCGTACTGACAGACGCGTGCGTCTAACTATATGTGTATGTGTATGTGTATGTGTATGTATATGTGTATATGATGTGTATGTATATGTGTATGTGTATGTGTATACGTATCTATATATCTATATATATATATGTATATATCCGAATATACAAGTATAATATCACTCTCTTCCAAAGAAACTATAACTGGCAACCTTCGAATCGAACTATTAGTAGCGGAGCCGGCTTTATGATATCGTACCGTTTAACACACAGGCCGACCACTTAACACAACTGGTCACACTACAGTTATTATTATTACTGGTACTATTACTACTACTATTAATGTCGTCGCTGTTACTATTGCTGCCGTTGCTCTTGCTCTTGTTAATGCTTCTGCTACTGCTATTATTACTACACAACTACTACTACTACTGCTGCTGCTGCTGCTGTTACTGCTGCTGTTAATGCTACTGCTGCTACTACTCGTCCAACGAACGAACGACACTCGTTCGTGTCATCGTGGCCCACTGTCACGGGAAACGAGAGAAACCGCTCTCCGCATCGAGAAAGGAGGCTCTCCCCTCTTCTTCTTCTTCTTCTGCTTCTTCCTCGCTCCTTGTCTCCCTTCTTCCACCGATCCTCCTCCTCCTCCTCTTCTTTCTCCTTCTCCTCCTTACTCTCTCTCTCTCTCTCTCTCTCACTCTTCCTCTCTTATCCCTTCCACGTCAGCGTACACGAAACGACGTAGATCATTCCCTCGCGCGACTCCACATAGAACGCTCGCTCGCTCGCTTGATCGCTCGCTGGTAAGCAGAACGGGGAGACGGGACGAGGCGGGGCGGGTCGGGTCGGCAGGGTGGTGTGTAGGGGGAGAGAGAGAGAGAGAAAAGGAAGGCAGGTTCTCGATGAACACAGAACGCCGCTTGTTTTACGTTAAATCGCACGGCCGGACGAACATCGTGTTATGACGCTGTGTCATTGTCGCAGCAGCAGCAGCGGAGCAGCGGCAGCACCACCACCACCACCACCACCACCACCACCTCCTCTTCCTCCTTCTCCTCCTCCTCCTTTTTCTCCTTCTCTTCTTCCTCCTCCTCTTCCTCCTCCTCTTCCTCCTCCTCCTCCTCGTCTTTCTTCTCCTCCTTCACTTCCACCACCGGCACTACGAACCACCACCACCAATACCACCCGGTTCCACCACCGCCACTATTTTACCACCACTACCACCGCGAGCGCGCTACCACGAGAGCCTCGGGTTAACTTAACTAACCCTCTTCTTCCACGGATTCGAGAACACCTGCGCGCGGCTATAGCAGCAGCAACACTCCTCGATTTTACTTCCTACCCTTTTCTACCTTATTTCTATCTTACTTCTCGATCGCGTGCTTGCGTGTTTCTCTCCCTTTCCTTTTTCTTTTTTTTTTCTTTTTCTCTCTTTTTTATATCTTTCCCTCTCACGTTGTTACGTTGCCATTTTATGTTTCTTCCTTCTACTTCGATCCGGTCACGATACATGGGATATATCTACACACTAGTATATATATTTCATACATATACATATATATATATGTGTGTGTGTATATATATATAGATAGATAGATAGATATATAGATATAGATATCACAGTCGGTATGGAATCGTCCTTGACGTTTGTTCGTCGTCGACCAACCCTCCTTATCACTTTTCACCAAGGGACGCGCTCTCGGAGCAAGGCGACAATCGTGATTCCATTCCGCGGATGCTATACGTACGCTGTTTTCGCGTAACTGATATTGAAAAAATATGGCTCCCTCCGCATACCCAGAAACCTTTGCGGCATCTCGGCGGCTGCCTCTTGGCGGCCGCTTGCTCCAATCTTACGATACATCGTAAAAACGTTGACCCGCGATTACGTCGCCATCTATACTCCTCTTCGTGCATCTTCGAACTACCATATCATTTCGACATCACGTGATATGTACCGCCAAAATTCGAACGCGAATTGTCTAGCGCATTATTATTATTATTATTATTATTATTATTATTATTATTATTATTATTATTATTATTATTGTTATTGTATTATTATTATTATTATTATTATTATTATTATTACTATTATTATTATTATTATTATTATTATTATTGTATGATTGAAAATTACGTACATTGAAAAACAAATTTTTTTTTCTTATATACAATTCACTTAAAATGTCTCAAAAGGTTTAAGGAAATTTAGGTGAAGAATGTAGCAAACGCAAACGAATTTGTTACTTATTATACGTTATGCTTCGTCCAATTTATTCAGATGCCTCAAAAAATGACTAATCACCAATTTGTCTATAATAAATAAGATTACAAGAAATATGCGACTATTTATTTGCAAATCTTTATAGTTATAGCTTACTGTAGTATACGACAGTGAAGTGATAAATACTTTTACGTGTCATATAAATTTACGCGAATGTATTTAAATCGTATTTCAACATATGGTACGTATTAGCTTCATTGATTGTTTAGTGTGAAAATGACAATGTATATTGCAAAAATCGCTGCGCGATCGGACAAAGATAGTCGACCAATTTTTTTATATCTTTTCTTTTTTTTTTCCTTCCATTCGATATCGTCGATATTACGATATAATAATCGAAAGAAAAAAAAATTTGCCTGCAATTTTTATTTCTCTCCATAATAAAATTGGTGACACAAAGCGCGTACGTCAATTTTTAAATTATACAAATATATACTAGTCATTTCCGCACATTTTTTTCTTTCTTTCTCTTTCTCTCTCTCTCTCTCTCTCTCTCTCACTCTCACTCTCTCTAATTATATTTATAAATTTAATAGACGTGAATAAAAGATTTAGATAATTACAATACGATATATCAAGGAGTCAAAAATCTTGACACGCCTTTTAAAACCAATTGTATTTTAATATCCATCGAAAAAAAAAAAACATCTCGGGTCTTCTGTGTCAAAGTATTGATTATTCTTATAAATATAAGATATTAGAAACAATGTCACGAAATTACACAAATAAAGTTTTACGATACGCGCATTTGTCCATACATACAGGAACGTGATTCATTGTTTTTTCTTTCTTTTTCTCTCATTCTCTCTATCTCTCTCTCTCTCTGCAACCTTTTATTTACCTTTCTTCTTAGATCACGAGCTTTCTCGAAGACGCATAAATTGAAATACTATTTATATGGAATAATGTCCCATTATTATTACTGTAAGCTGTTTTCTGTGATTTTCTAACGCCACATCTCAATGTGTTATCGCATCTGGCGATAAACTTTGCTATGACGACACTTTATTATTTCGTACCGAGACAGACATGAATCTTAAACAATTAATGACAATAAACGAAGAGTACGGATTTTATATACTTCAATACAAATTACTTATATCAGGATTGGACAATTATATAATGGTCCACATCAGGACTCTAAATCCTACTTGCCTTGTTCCAGTAATATCGAAAAGAAAAACGATCCCCAAATATTTATAATCGTATCCTATAAAACTGTATAGTTTTTGTTTTTAAGTATAAAGTGGTGGATAATGAATTGAAATAATGGGGGGGCGGGGAGGACCGGTTGATTAATAATGGCGAGGACCGTAGTATATGGCCCGCAGCATAGAAATTGCCCATCCCTGATTTATGTAATCAACATCACGTGGCCGTAATGTTATTACGTTTACCGATATCTAAATGAGAGCCACTAAATGTCTGATTGCAGAAAAAAGATTCAAAGATTGTTTTTTAGTTGAATGTTACAACACTTTGCGATAAGTTACTTATTAATTTATGACTAATTTAATGCGATGTTATATTAAATCATTACTGTTTACTTTCTTTTATCGTACCATTCAGTGATAAGTATACTTCATTAGCGATTACCTACAGTAAGCATTACTACCGGATTCGAGTTAGCATTGTTTACGAAAATGTACAATGCCTTGATATTTATGGGATGACGGATAAATAAAACATTGAATATATCTCGATGACACGCCCATATTATAACCCATGATTTGTTGTTTTATAAACGTTATTCTCCTTACGGCCATGCGCAAATATCGATTATATTCAAATACTTTTTTATTTTTACGTTCTTTCTTTTCTTTTCTTTTTTTTTCCCCCTTTTTCTTTTGTTCTATTTTTCTTTTTCACTGCGGTCGAAGGATACTCTCATTCTTAATATCCGTCTATTCGTATATTCTTTTTCATTTTATTATGTATGACTCAGAATCGAACGAATGGGACAATAGTTTGAAATGAGAAAGTGGCCATGTTTATTAAGATCTGAATAACTAAATTTAATGCGTGGCACATTGGACCCGTGATGGACCTCCCTGATCTTCTTCATACGCTGGTCGTTGATCTCTCCGCCTGTGTTCCTGTTCAGGGTCCAAATCGGTAAGGATAACCTCCTCGGCTCCATCCGGAATTAATACTTCCTCTCTCATAGGTAAACATTGTTCGAGAGTTGGAATTACAGTTGGATTAATAGATTTAGGGAAATTCACAACAAATTGAATGACAAGTTTGCCATGCGTGAATGGATCCTTGTGAATTGGCATACCCTCATTTAGGATACATTTAACGTCACCATGCTTCGTTACCGTACCAGGAAGAGAGGTGATGACCAAATCTCTACCATCCAAGGAACGAATAACTTTTTGGAAACCACAAAGTGCTTCCACTAATTCTATGTGCATTCGCATTATTAAATCATTTCGCGATCGTCTAAAATACAAATATTAAGAATAAATTAAACGAAATTAAAATTAATCGAAAAAGTTCACGTAGAATATTATTATTATTATTATTATTATCAAAACAATGATTAATTACTTACTTGAACACCTCGTGTTCTTTTTCTTCCAAAAGAATAACGATATCGCCCGCTTCTAATTCAGGCTCTTGGTCACCTTCTCCACTGAAAACTATTTTCTGTCCATCCATCATACCTGGGTCAACATGTACCTCCAAAATTTTCCTATCTCTTATAGTTTTTCTTCCGCAACATTGCTTACAACGATCACGCGGATTGATGCGTTCACCCTGACCTTTGCACTCAGAGCACATTGTTTGCATATGTTGTAACATTCCTGGGCCTAACTGTTGTATCTGTACCTGCATGCCACTTCCATGGCACGACGTGCATTGTTCTACAGAACCTTTTTTACCCCCGATACCTAAGTGCAAAGTAAGTATTAAATATTAAAAGTACATTAACTTTAATATAATAAATTTAATATACCATAATTTTAATTCAATTTACCTTCACACTTATCACAAATGACATTTTTCTGTAATGCTAGTTTACGGACAGTCCCATTATAAAGCTCTTCCAACGATACAGAGAGCTGATGTATGACATCTTGACCTTTTCGTTCCCTCCTTCTACCACTTCTCCCACCAAAGGCTCCACCAAAGAACATATCGAAGATATCCATAGGAGATGAGAAACCATTTCCTCCCATTCCACCTTCTTTCAAGGCTTGTTCACCACCTTGATCATAAATGCGTTTCTTCTCTGGATTAGATAAAACTTCATAGGCTTGAGAGATTTGTTTAAACTGAAATATAATTAATTTTAATACATACATAAGATTATTCTATGGAAAATTTAATAAAATTCAAGGAAAGTATTAAGAAATAGATAATAACCCTTTCTCCTTCATTAGGATTTTTATCAGGATGATATTTGAGTGCAAGTTTTCTGTAAGCTTTCTTTAGATCTTCTGGCGAACAATCGGGCTTAACGCCCAAGACATCATAAAAGGTAGTCTCCTTCACCATTTTGATTGAATAAAGTTCTTCGATATAATGACCAATAAGTGTGAAATATTACACAACTGTTCCTGCTAGAAAATAATAAGATATTAATAATTTGATGAGATTCAAATGTTTTATTGGATATATTTCTCTCGCAAAAATTCTATTCTAAGAAATTATTACAATTATCATATCTTATACGAATATATGATTATTAATTTAACATTAATTCTGTCATTTACGAATTAATTTAATAATCATTTAATAAAAATAGTTAAGGTGAATTTAATTCTTTATTTACATTAATCTTCAAAAGATAATTTGTATAACTAATAGATTCGATTAATTAATAGCATGAACTAATAAAAAATCAGTACGTAAAAAATTCAAATGAATGATAGAGATATATGTAAGAGTTTCAACAGGATGACCTTGAGCTTATAATCTCACAAACTCCCACTATAATTAAATAATGATCACTTTGAACAGCAGTCAAGGGAAACTTACTTTATGAACTTGTAAAACTTTTATAAAAATAAATCAAACAGGTTCCAAAATTCTAACCTTGAGTTATCCTCAAAACAAAAAAAAAAGAAAAAATAAATAAATAAATAAATAAATAAATAAATAAATAAATAAATAAATAAAGATTTGAATGTATAAAGATGATTAAACAAATAGAAATTAATACACTTGATCCTTAACAAACAAACAATTCGAAATTCAAGATCTACTTCGAGATATACAATAAACTAAGTATATTTAAACCGTTCGCGTAATTACTAGGCTTCGCAATCCGATAAAGTAGATAAAAAGTGAAATAGCACGTTTGAGTTGACGTCGTTGCGATGACGACACGTCAGAATGGACGGCAACACAAAGTGTGAATTAGTAGAAATAAACGTGGGGAAAAAAAAAAGAGAAAAGAAAAGAAAAGAGAAAGAGAGAGAGAGAGAGAGAGAAAGAAAGAAAGAGAGAGAGAGAGAAGAAAAAGGGTGGAAAATACTACTAACGTATGACTTTTCTATCAATAGAAATATTTAGCGATTACACGTTGTCCATGTGGACGATCCAACAAATCTGATTTCAAAATGGCGACCGAATAAAGCTAGTGCAATAAAGTAATATAATGAACGCGGAATAGATAATTAAAATGCGCGTCATTAAATGCGCAATAATGAATATATTTAAATGTTAATGATAGAAATAAAGAGAGATTTTACGTTTTCCAGAACCTTCCTTTTCCTTCGACGTTTTTTTCATAGACCAGCCAACGTACGACGTGAAGGAAGCAGCGCTTCGATACGAATGAGTTAGAAGGAGTGAGACAGGTTGATGGCAAGAGGAAAAGGGAGAGGGAAAAGGAAGGGCAGGGAAGGAAAGTGGAAAAGAAGAGAGAGAAGAGAAGAGTAGAGAAGAGAAGAGAAGAGGAGGGAAGGGAGGGGAGAAGGAAGGGAAGGAGTGGGGAAGAGGGAGAGAGAAAGAGAGAGAGAAAAAAAGAGAGACAAAGAAACACACAAGCGCGTTGTAAGTTAATATCGCTAAATAAAAGGAGGAAAAAAAGAATGAGAAATTCATACGAATTTAATATTAAATTATTTAATATATGTTAAATTCGATTTTTCAATAAAAACATATCTCTATAGACGAACGAAAATAATGATTCCTATGAAGAGAGACACGCAGGCGCGCATGCGATCAGTCATATGCACGAACCTTACCGACGATTCGCAAATTCGTTCGATACTGATTTGACGTAGAGACTCACGCAAGAATATCCACCATTTTTCGTTGAACTCGCAGGGCGCTTAAAAGGCACGCTCAACCAAGGGAATTACTATCGAATTTAGCTCGATAAAACTATTAAAATTTTCGTACTTATGTTTTATCATTTTCTAAGGCATTATTTTTTTTTTTTTATATATATTGTATATAGAAAAATATCACGCGATCTCCGTATGATCAATTATATTTTTTTTATATTCTCTCTCTCTCTCTCTCTCTCTCTTTCTCTCTGTCTCTCTCTCTCTCTCTCTCTCGTAGTACTAGTTCGAGAACCATTACGAAGCAATTTCGCGAGGCGAAAGACGATGTATATTCGCAAAGAGAAATCTCGATTATTCGATCTATTTCCCTATTTTCTTTCTTCCCCAACGAGAATGTTTCTTCGAAGAGAAGAAAAATATATGTTTATCCTGATCGATCCATCGTATTCGTAGATTGAAATTCTTTCGAAAAAAAAAAAAAAAGAAAAATATAGCTATCCTCAACAAGGATACCGTTGTATTCTTTTTCTTACCTGTGTCAGCAGAAAAGTCGTTCGTAGAAACGTACTCGCAGTGCAACACGTCCTCTCCGACTGTGCAATAGATTTAAAGAAACTGTGGTAACGCGTAGCTCTCCCACCAATATTACGGTTCGGAACCGTTCTCGAAACTTCCTAGAAGAATAATGAACGTTGCTAGCCGAAAGCCAATCAACGTCGTTTAACAGAATCACGAGCGCCAGGACGAAGCGAGCGGTCTTTCACGAAACTATTTCTATGATAATATTTTCCCTATCGATAATGTAGTTTTAAGATCAAACAAAAGATAATTAAATCGACTTAATAAAACTCCTATTAACAATTCAACAGTATTTATTGCTCTTTAATGATATATTAATTAATTTATCATTTTTTACGTTCATTTATTAATCTATATATTTTAATATCAATACATTCGTAATAATGTTATAGATTCTAATCATGTGTCTGTACTAGTCGATATTGTTGTCGTACAATAATATTATCACATAACGTCACTATCATGTAATTCTTGCGGTTATATTATAAACATAACATATATTTATCAATATTGCTTTTTATCGTTAAAAATATATAGTAATGATATTTACAGGTCTAAAAGATGACTGGTACTAAAATTGATAATATTTCTAATCCAAAAGAAATGGACCAAAAAGAACAATTTGATAGAAAATGGAATATGGATAAAGTACTTTTACGTACATTTCTTTTAATAACATGTATCAAAGCGTTATTAATTCCTTGTTAGTAGGTAGTTTTGTAAAAATAGTTTGAAAAACTGATTTATTTTATTTTTATATTACGCTAGTAATTACAAATATATTCATTTATATATTATTGTTGATGTATATGTGTCTATTTTATCTATAATTATATATATATATATATATATATATATATATATATATATATATATGTTTACTTTATTATAAACTCTTATGATTTAATTCATTTTCAGTTATTCTACTGATTTTGAAGTACACCGTAATTGGTTGGCCATAACATATAGTTTACCTATTAGCGAATGGTATATTAATGCCAAATCTCAATGGACATTAGACTACCCACCGTTTTTTGCATGGTTCGAATATGCCCTTAGTCAAGTAGCTTCTTTATTCGACGAAGAAATGGTAAAAATTGATAATTTGAACTATGCTTCATCTACTACTGTCTATTTTCAAAGAACTACAGTTATACTTAGTGATCTTATGTTTGCTTATGGCATAAGAGAGTAAGTATACCATATTAAACTTTCAAACATTTAAATCAAACATAAATAATAAATGATATAATATTGTTATAGATTAGGCGAAGTATTTTATAAATCTTATAACAGTTACTGCGTTTTTATATTTCTGTCGTTGTGCAATATAGGATTACTGATAGTGGACCATATACATTTTCAATATAATGGATTTCTATTAGGCTTTTTATTATTGTCAATTGCTAAAGTTTCAAAAACGTGGGATCAGGTAAATTATAAATGGTATTATGTTAATGGTAGAGTAATTATTAATGATAATAACTTGCAGATATCTATGTTGCAAGGAGCTGCTTGTTTTGCTATATTATTAAATCTTAAACATATTTATTTATATGTAGCACCAGCATATATAGTTTGGTTATTGAAATCATATTGTATAAAAAATGGTCAATTTTTTAAAAGGATTTTTATATTAGCAACAATAATCGCTACTATTTTTGTACTCTCATTTGGTCCATTTATAAATCAACTACCACAAGTAAGAATAAAAAATATTTGTTTTGTGGTGTTATCTGTATACATAAAAATTTATTTAATAGTTTTAAAAATTAATATTTTAATGTAGATTATTTCTCGACTATTCCCTTTTAAAAGAGGTTTAGTCCATGCATATTGGGCTGCAAATGGATGGGCTTTGTATGTTATCACAGATAAGATATTATCTATAATTTTGAAATATTTAGGATGGATAAAAATAGTTAAATCTGCTATAATGACTGGAGGTTTAGTACAAGAAGAAATATTTATTGTTTTACCTACGCCTAAACCTATTACTACATTTGTACTCACATTTATAGGAATGGTTGTAAGTTTTTGATTTAACATTCATACAAAATAAAATATTCATAACTCAAAATAAAAATTTTTTTAATAATGAAATATATTTATAATATAATTTTTCAGCCAGCTTTGTATGTTTTATTATGCAAAAAATTTGCAATTACTTCAAAGCATTTTCTTCGCTGCTTGATCCTTTGTGCTTTAACGTCTTTTATATTTGGCTGGCACGTACATGAAAAAGCTGTTTTGACTGCAATAATACCATTATGGTAAAAAAAAAATTTTTTTTGCAGTAATTACGTGTAAAGAAATAAAAATATGCAATTAAAAATTGATCTATCTGTTGCAGTGTTCTTGCCGCAGTGGATATTAATGATGCTCGCATTTATATAATCCTAAGTAGTGCCGGATATACTTCTCTTTTACCTTTGCTTTATCCGGACAATTTAACCCCCTTGAAATTATTATTATTAATATTACATATATTTTCGAGCAATTTAATATTACAATATCAATTTAAAAAATCTCTCTTGCATTTACATGAATTTTTATATGTAAGTGTACTTCCATTGATAGCTGCTTATGAATCAATACTACATAAATGTTTTTTTAATGATAAACTACCGTTTTTACCTTTAGCTCTTATTTCGATATATTGTGCGATAGGTATAATTTATTCCTGGTTTCTTTCCTATTACTATTTTTTATGTGATCATGATAATAAGAAAAAAAGAAGAATTAAACAAAAATAAGAGAAAAAATAACGTAATAATAATCCATAAAAAGAACCAAGTTATTGTAATAAATTGAATAAAAGTAATATTTTGTTATATATTTTATATAATTTTATATAATTATATATATATATATTTTTTTTTCCTTTCCTTTCCTTTCCTTTCAAACGAAAAAAAATTTTAATAAAATATTTTTATGTATACACACATATAAGAAGTAAATTATTTTATATATGAATGAAACATCCTGTATAAGTTTTGCCAAATGTGTCAACAGATGTCGCATACAATTACAAAGTATCTCGCAAACGATTAATTCAACGATAATAGATTATAGGGCAATAATTGTAAGTAATTTTTAGGAGGGTAGATGCCCGGTGTTCACCGTGCAGTGAGACGCAACCCTGACGCAACCTGTCTGTAAAATATAGCGTTGAAGAAGGACACAAGGTTCTCCCTATGTTGTCCTTTTTCGTGCGCATATTTTTTTAAGCTGGTTTCTTACACCTTGTTCGTCCAGCTTTAAAAAATAATCGAATGGTGTTCTACTCTACCCTCTTATTTTTTATTAAATTCAAACATAAAATAGTTCGTAAGTTTTATATCAAATATAGCAATGTCTAACATCAATGTGATGCATATACCTGAACATTCACAAAAGGAAGACTACCAAATACTTTAAGGTTAATAATTTTTATTTATCTCTATGTAAAGTCAAATTTAATTTTTATACAGTCGATAGAATTTTTTCTAAAGAACTATTAATGACACAAAAATAGGGAGAGAAATAGAGATCTTCCTTGTCGTTTAGAATTTTTCACTTTTATAAAATCTAATTTTTTTTTTCTTTTTTTAATTTTGCTAGAAGAAACATTAAAACCATTGAGTTTGGACATGATTTCAAAAAACGTTTAAGAAATCATTGTATTGTAGTCAATTTTTTGTATATATATATATATATTTTTTTTTTTTTTATAAATCTAGTAGAGCATTGATAATTTCAATGACCACACTGTAACAAAATATAATCTTATGAAAATTAAATATAATATATTATACATGAAAATGCTTTTCTCTTATGTAGTATAAAGGTAATAAAGTTATAATAATGGTTATAGATAGTGGTTTAGTCAAATATGGAAAGAGGTCCTCGAACTCATAAAGTTTAAGGAACCGCTGATTTATGAAAAGATGAAAGGAATTTTTAATGTTTTATAAATATATTTGGAATCATTCCATCATATTATTAACTTATTCACGTTCCAAACGGAGTGTATATATATATACGTATTATATATATTATATTCTTGAAGAGTTGGAACAGAACGAAGAGTGTATATATAATATACATAGTCTAAAAATTGGCAATATGAATAAGAGTGTGAAACATCGTAAGTAAGGTTTGTACGTCATCGTTGATTTATCAGCAATGCGTTTCGCTTACGAATGACATTATTTCACGAGTCATTGAGCTTTCCGTTTATTTTTCGTTTACCTTTAATGATCGACATATGATAAATGTCTTAAAATATTATTTACCATTATTATTTTAATTATTTAATTAATGCAAGTCTTGTCAATTTTTAATAGCATTAAGATAATGCAATGATAAAATGCATTGGTAGATGACGTAATAATTTTATTTATGAAAATCTTAAAAATGATCTTAAATGGGTAAATTGCGATGAACTGTATTAAAACATGGCAAACAATAATAAGGATTGCTAGTACAATTTCCACAAAATGTTGTTACTTTTTTTGTACGATTTTTTGCAAATTCTCGACCAAATTTCTTTACATTTTCTTCATAGCATCTTTTACATCGTCGTCTAGTTTGCCGTGCACTTCCATTTTTACTTTGTATTTCGTGATGCCTTCTAATGGTAAGTTGCATTCTAGGCAAAGATGTGTCAGTATTATTTAGATGTTCCGTCAATTGTTTAACTAATTTTTGTCGGAATTCCAAAATAGATATACGATTGTTTATTATATTATTATGCACTATCCAAGCATTTATTACAGAGGTATTAAATAAAAGTTCAAAGGCCAGTCTTTTATACCATTTCTGGCCTTTTCTCAATGGACTAAGATATGATGTCATGTGATCGGATAAATCAACATATGATTTACTGATATTATAATCTGCAATAATTTTTGGTTTAATACAATTATTCCCTCGGTCAGTAACTGTAACCATTTCTGTAGAATGTTTAGTTGAAAGCATGAGTACATTCCGTTTATCCTTCCATTTCAAAATAGTTATACCATTTTTATGTTCTCTTGCAATTATTTCACCTCTTTGTAGCTTTTTTGATAATATGTCTTTTGGAATGTCGCGACGATTAACTTGAAGAATTCCAATCGAATGTGTATCAACAGAAAGTAATTTTTCAGCTAAAGCAATACTTGTATATCTTTTATCTGTACATAATGTATGTCCAAGATTTATTATATTTTGACATAGAGACATTACAACACTTATGGGTGTCGTTTCTTCTGTACTTGTAGTTTTCTCTGCATATACTTGAAAAGAATTTGTATATCCAGATGTGCTGCATAATTTAAATATTTTTATATATTGTTTAAATATTATTCGTCCACGGAATGGGATAATAGATTCATCAATACAAACGGTTTCACTAGGATTATAATATTCTTTAAAATTTTTATTTAATGTATCAATCAACGTTTGTAACTTGTACAATAAGTTATTTGGATTATTAATTTGCTCATTGTCTGCAAAGTGAAGCATTCTCAATAATATTTCAAATCGATTGCGAGACATAACAGTACGTGGAAAATTTTGAGCAAATAAAACATCTTTCGTCCAGTAAAGTTGTATAGTTGGAAGTTTTACCAATCCCATCCACATAATTAAACCAAAGAGCTGTTTAATTTCATGTATATTAGTGGGAATCCATTTATCCAATCGCTCGGATTGATTTCTTTCCATCACTTGGTTTGCATAAAGATTAGTTTGATTTACAATCATCTGGATTATTTCTTCATTTAAAAATAATGAGTAAAAATCTATTGGTGAATTACATTCTAAAACTTTATTATTTGATACATTGATACCAGGTATGCCGGAAAAAGATTTCAAATTGGGTTGATTGCCAATTGGATTAAACCATATTTGATTACTATTATTGCTATCTGTATACCAGTCACTTTCATGTTCGCTCTCAGTTTCATCATCAGATATGACTTTACAACGTTTAATTGTAGATGATCTGTATATTTCACTTGATGAATCACTCAAAACTTCTTCAGATGACATATGTATTTTTGACAATGAAAATGATTTTACAGTACAATGGTATAATACATGTGCGTAAAAAAATCTGACTGTTATATTGCTCAACAAGTAAAGTTTAATAATTACGATAAAAAACAAAATGATACGATATAAATGTTTGTTACACAATTTCTCTTCTGTTTATGGTGCAACGGGCATCGATGGGGAACAGACAAATAAATATATTACATATCATATTTTCATGCAATTTAATACTATAATTCAATTCAATTTTCTATTATTCTTTTTTAATACAAGTAAATAATATAATCCATGTGACATGGGCTGTCAAAATAGGCATGGCGGTCAATCTGTTAATATCAACGTTTCCAACTGTTTTTAGTGAATTGTCGGTAACATAGGTTGTGATATCTAAGGGATAAATATTAACCAGCATTAAATCTATGTTATATCTTATCCATGGCAAAACCCTTCTAAAAAATCGAGCCCTTGTGCTTTGTGATTCTAGGATGGAAGGAGATGTAGGTGTAGACATGTAGGTGATAGCAAAATGTAACTATGTAGTTGTCAATGATAGTAATATGAATGGTAATTGAATAGAAGGACCTGTCAAGATATGTTCTTTTAACGTGGGTGTTTCAAAATAATAGAAAAAATTGTGTATAGATTTTTTTTTATTAAATATTAACATAATTCATTTTCAATGAATTAATATAAATCTAAATAATAATTTTATCTTTGTAAAAGTATATTATTTTTTTTTTTTTTTAATTTAATCATAAATTTTGAAATTATTATAGAATACTTAAGAATTATTATTTTTTTCTTTCTTTGATTAATTTAATTTATACATAAAAAAAAAAAACAAAAAAAAAAAAATTATACAATTTTATTGCATATATAAAATTAAAAAAATACTTAATTTATGTCAAATTATATTTTATTGATTTAATCATTTTTTAGACTTGAAAGAATTTTATTATTCTTGATATTAACTTAAATCATTTATCAATTATTACAGAATTTCATCAAAAGAGTGTTTTACAAAGACATTTATAATGTCTTCGGTTCAACGTGCTTTTGCTCATAAATTGAGCAAACAGCATGCAGCGGATGTAAGACGACAAATTGCTATTTCTACTTCATATTCACGAGATTTATCAAAAAGTGGTAGTAGTATTTCAGGTTTTTCTTCTACTGTAAGTTCTCTTTCATTTTAATTATATCATAAGATACTTTTTAAGGTATAACTGAGATCTGTTTTCTTTTTTTTTTTCTTAATTTAAAGATGTCTTTGTGCGAAGTATTAGAGCCATTAGATTATGAAGAATTTCTTGTACAACATCAATCAGTTTTAGACAGAGATCCATTACGACCAATATTAGATTTTCCTCTTGGAGATGTCGAGCTTAGAATTGTCAAACGAAAAATTCGTACGGAAGAACCAATAGTGCCATATGAATTATTGTAAGTATTTAAGATAACTTTAAAATTATATTGATAGAAAATTATATGATTTAAATTACAGGGATACAGTATCACCTTATGTTAGAAGATGTATTGAAAGTTTTACTTCAGATTGGGTTATGGTACATAGAAAATACAAAGGAAGAGTATCTCCTATTGCTAGAGATAGATTACTTCAAGATACCCCTAGACAAGATTTTGAGGTAATTTAATATAACCATAATTTTTATTAGTATAAACATTTTAAGATAAGAATTTATTGTATTGAGTAGGTAGATCAAGAAGATACAAATTGTTCTGGATCACCGAATGAAGAAGAAGATTTATCAAATTGTGGAGATACACCAAGAGGTTCCTGGGCAAGTTTGGATTTAAGACATTCTCAACATGATCCACTTCTTCCAAGCTTATTGGATAGAGTATGTCCAGAAACGATTGATCAAATGAATGAACAAAAACGTTCTGAGGATAGACAAGTTAGTAATAAAATTAAAAAAAAAAATATATATATATATGTATATGTATAATAATATTATCAATTAATATGTTGAAAGATATTGAGATGAGATTAATTTTAGGAAGCTTTATTTCCTTTATATGCTCTTCCAACTTCTCCTGATGATGAATGGCAAGAAATTAGTGCTGCACCTGAACCATCTGATCCTTTTTCTCATAAAATTCTTGTAAAATGTCTTCAATTAAAATTAGAGTTGGAAGTTGAACCAATATTTGCTAGTCTTGCATTATATGATGCCAGAGAGAAGAAGAAGGTAAATATTAGATATATTTTAATATTTAGTCATTAATAGGTAATATAATTTTATTTTTATATTTTAGGTGTCAGAAAATTTCTATGTAGATATGAATTCAGAAGGTTTAAAAAGAATGCTTGGAGGACATATAGTTTACAGTGATGCTAGTACATTAGCCAGAAGTTGCGTTATGAGTATTAGTAAACCAAGTCCAGATTTATTTTTGGTTGTCAGACTTGAAAAAGTATTACAAGGTGATATTTCAGAGTGTGCAGAACCATATTTACGTGAGGATAAAAACAAGGAAAAAGTAATTTCATTCGTAATATAAATTTTATAAAAAATGAATTTACGTTTGAATTAATAATTCTCAAAAATATTTAAAAAATTATGTACATAGGTAAAAGCAGCTGCTGTAGCAGCATGCGAACGATTGGGTCGTTACAGGATGCCCTTTGCATGGACTGCAATTCATTTATCTGGAGTTATAGGTGGTGGTGGTGGCGATACAGATAGCACCGGTAGTGCAGGCTCATTAGACAGAAAATCAGGTGGTTTAGAACAATGGCGAAAAAAGGTAGAAACTCCAACTCGACGTGGTTCTTTAGAAAGACGTAGTTCTGATAAAAGAAGGAGTTGGTCACCTGACGATTTTGCTAATTGTCTTGATACTTTCAGGTACATTGTAAAAATCTATTTTTTTTTTATTTTTTTTTTTTTTTTATTTTTTTTTGTTAATATATGTAAAATTAAAATAATTAAAACTCTTACTTTGATTTATTCTAGACCTATTACATTAACAGTTTCAAGTTTTTTCAAACAAGAAAGTGAACGACTTAGAGATGAAGATTTATATAAACTTTTAGTCGAATTACGACGGCCAGGTTCTAATTTGAAACGATTAAAATGTATACCAGGCATTTTAAAATTAGATCTTAGTCCCAGACCCGAGGAATTACCTAGATGTCTTGATCCTGATCTTAGAAGATTGATACCATATCCTGACGAAAAAAGTCGGCCTGTAAAAGAAATACTTGAATTTCCTAGTGAAGTTATTTCGCCAGATTTAACATACCGTAATCTACTCTACGTTTATCCAAAGGTTTTTAATATGACTTTTTATTCAATCAATAATACAAAGAAAGAAAGAAATATTAAATTATGTGAATTATATATTATATATTTATTTTTGTATGTAGGAGGTAAACTTCAGTTCTAGAACAGGTTCAGCACGCAATATAACTGTTCGTATTCAGCTTATGGGTGGTGAACAAGAAGCAGATGCATTAACGGCTATATTTGGAAGATCTTCTTGTCCTGAAATGACACATGAATGTTTCACATCCGTTTCCTATCACAATAAAAATCCAAACTTTTATGATGAGATAAAGATCAGACTTCCTGCTGATTTAGGTGCTAAACATCATTTATTATTTACTTTTTATCATATTAGTTGTCAGAAGAAAGCTGAACAACCGAATGTTGAAACGGCCGTAGCTTATACGGTAAATATGATTTAATAGATGAACAGTAAAAAAGAATTACATAAAATATACACAAGAAATTACATTTATTTTAGTGGCTACCACTTTTAAGAGATGGACATCTTCAATCTGGTGAATTCAGTTTACCTGCAATGTTAGATCCACCTCCAGCAAATTATTCTTATATTGCCCCTGATGTTTTATTACCAGGAACTAGATGGGTAGATGCTCATAGAGGAGTTTTTACAGTTATATTAGAGCCAGTGTCCAGTGTACACCCGCAGGATAAATATATTGATAGGTAATGTAATAATTACGATTGTTAAACTTAAATGTGTTTTCAATCCTATGAATAGAATAATTTTGTAAAAATTGATTACAGATTTTTATCGCTTTGTGGCTTTTTGGAAACTGGACAAGTACCACCACGTATTGGAGAGGCAGGAATGGAATCTGAGTTAAAGTCAGCTCTTATGGAATTAGCACGAGCTTCTCCTTCTGCCTTGGTTCGCTCGTTGCCACAATTGTTAGATCAGTTAATTGCACTTTTAGTGCGACCACCTACGTTACCATCTCAGTCATTAAACGTAGCAGCTACTATTTTCGAAGCTCTAGGTCTTTTAGTTCGTAATATAACGAATTTACCGGATGGTCAAGTGGATGCACATGGAAGACATGCATTATTAGCTACGTACATAGCATACCAATGTTCATTACCTTCAACATCTCAAACCCCAGGAGTCATGAGAGCTCAAAGTAATCCTGATTTGCCTGTGGAGGATCTAGAAATGGAAGTACATTCTCGAGGGCTAGATAGAACGGCATCAATGAGACAGGAATCTCCATCAATAAACAGTCAACCATCTAGAAGATTACTACACGAAGAAATAGCATTACATTGGGTGGTTTCGACGGGACAGGCACGAGAATTAGCCATAACTCATTCTTGGTTTTTCTTAGAATTAATAGTTCGTTCTATGGTTGTAACATTGTCGGAATTGGGTATATTGGAAGCACCAAGAAAATCAAGATTTTCACCACAATTTTGTGACGATATAGCAACACTTGCTGCAGCTCTAACATCAGAAGTTATTTCTCGTTGTGGAAAAGAAAATCGCGTAGCATCGAACTTAGTTTCAAGTCTTGGCAATTTTCTGTCTGATTTATTATCGGTCATGGATAGGGGATTTGTATTATCTCTGGTTCGTGCTACATGTTGTTCTTTGTCAGATGCTTCTATGCATATTCCTGACTCTGCTGCTCTATTTGCATTGAAACTTGATCTAGTAAGAACAGTATGTTCGCACGAACATTATGTAGCTCTGAATCTTCCATTTGGTACCGGATATACATCAGGATCCGCTCCAGCATCTCCTAGTCCATCCACTGGTAGTTCTGGAAGTTTAATATCTACTCTTGTTCCTGGAGATCGAGCTAGATTCTCTGAATTGAGTCAAGAATTTCGACAACAGCATTTTCTAGTTGGACTAGTTTTATCCGATTTGGCTAACACTTTGGAAATACCAAATCCAATGTTACAAAATAAGGCCATTGGCACAATTCGTTATCTTATGGGTTGTCATGATGTCGATCCTAGATATTCTGAACCTGCAGCAAAAGCTAGAGTTGCTGCTTTGTATCTTCCACTTCTGTGCATTATTATGGATGCTTTGCCTCAATTATACCATTGGGATTCTAAAGATAAAAGCGTCTATCCAGACGAATCTGGATCTATTACGCAATCGGTTGCATTGGCCATAGCTGGCGGAGCTTCTGCTGATACAGCAGGATCACAATGTCGTGTTTCCTTAAGTTCAGAAGCAACAAGGCATCTTTTAATGTGTGCCTTGTGGATACTTAAAGGCTTAGAGAGAAGCGCACTTGGACAGTGGTGTTCGGAATTAAGTTCTAGACGCGTTTTAAGTATATTACAAGTTCTAAATATTGCGACGGCAGCTTTTGAATACAAAGGTAAAAAAGCTTTGAAAAGATTGCCTCCACAAGCTGCAGCTACTAGCGATATTCGTTCAAGATTGGAAGATGTTATACTCGGTCAGGGTAGTGCTAGAAGCGAAATGATGTTGCGCAGAAAAGAAAGAGCAAGCGGCGATAAATTGAGATGGAGAAAAGATCAAATGCCTTATAGGTAAAATTGAATTTAAATATAATATATTAAGTATTTTTTTTTTGTCCATTTCATTATTAATATGAACAATATTAATAAAATATTTTAAAGATCGTGCGAACAACCAGAGGGAAGAGCAGTGGAGCAAGATGCTCACATAGAAGGTGCCTTAGCAGCTGAAGCTTCACTTGTAGTTCTAGATACTTTAGAGGCAGTTGTACAAGCAGATGGAGGAGGAGGTAAGAAATCATTTAATATTATTTTTATTATTATTAAAAATCTTAACGTTGTTGCTGTATCTATAACAGTAATTATGAAATTTGTAATAAATTAATAGGTGCAGTAGTTGGAGCTGTACTGAAGGTATTACTAAGAGCATTAGCTAGGAATCAAAGCACATCGGTACTCCAACATATGTTTAATACTCAACGTGCTTTAGTTTTTAAATATCATAGCGCTCTTTTTGACGAGGAAAGCGAAAGATGTGGCGATTTATGTTTAACATTACTTACAAGGTGTAGTTCACCATTAAGCGCTATTAGAAGTCATGCAGCGGCTAGTTTATATTTATTAATGAGACAAAATTTCGAAATTGGAAACGTATGTGTCTCATGACATAAGACTTTTATTTTACATTCCTGAAATATTACGTGAACATAATAATTTATATTTCTGACAGAATTTTGCACGAGTTAAAATGCAAGTTACAACGTCGTTGTCGGCTCTAGTTGGTAGAGGAAGAGCACCTAGCGAAGGAGCTCTTCGAAGAGCATTAAAAACAGTATTGGTATATGCAGAACGTGATACAGAATTAGCTGACACAAGTTTTCCGGAGCAAGTTAAGGATTTGCTTTTTAATTTGCATATGATATTATCAGACACTGTTAAAATGAAAGAGTTCCAAGAAGATCCAGAAATGCTTTTGGACTTAATGTACAGGTAAGTTTTTAATATTAATCATACTAAATCTTTGAGAATGAATATTACGAACATATGTTTGATCAAATGTCATAGAATTGCGAAAGGATATCAAGGATCACCAGATTTAAGATTAACTTGGCTAGCAAATATGGCACAACAACACATGGAACGAAAAAATCATACAGAAGCTGCAATGTGTCTCGTACATAGTGCAGCACTTGTTGCGGAATACCTTCATCTTTTGGAACCAGGTGGTGGTGGTAGACCAGTAGGAGCCGTTGCTTTGAGTCCAGTGACACCAAATGCTTTGGAGGAAAGTGCCGTCGGCGATGATGTTTTAGCGAGGAGAGAAGAGGGTTTGTGTTTAGGTCCAGATTTTTCTGAGAGTGGTTTAGCGGGTCTTTTGGAACATGCCGCAAGTTCTTTTCAAGCTGCTGGCATGTATGAAGCTATCCCTGACGTATACAGAGTATTATTACCAATAGCTGAAGCTGCACATGATTACAAAAAATTAGCGAATATTCATGGGTAAAGGATAATGATTTAATTGATAAAATCAAAGGTATTTACTAATCGAACTATCCTTTAAAGATAACGTCCTTTTTCCTTTTTGATTTCATAGAAAACTCCATGAAGCGTATACGCGCGTTGAACAATTAGCCGGGAAACGTGTATTTGGCACGTATTTTAGAGTTGGATTTTATGGAGCACGATTTGGAGATCTTGCTGGTGAAGAATTTGTTTATAAAGAACCAACATTGACAAAACTTCCGGAAATATTCTCAAGATTGGAAAATTTTTATGCCGAACGATTTGGCGCAGAAAATATAGTTATAATCAAAGATTCGAATCCTGTTGATCCAACGAAGTTAGAACCTGACAAAGCATATGTTCAAATTACTTATGTCGAACCGTATTTCGAATTGCATGAACTTAGACACAGGCCTACTGTGTTCCACAGAAATTTTAATATAAGTTTGTATCGATTACAAAATTACAAGCGTACAGAAACATTTTTATTATATATGTGTTTACTTTTATCTAATAATTGTAATGTTTATTTTAGAACGTTTTGTATACGCAACGCCTTTTACACCCGGAGGTAAAGCTCATGGCGAACTCAGGGAACAATGTAAACGTAAAACGATATTAACAGTGGCAACGCATTTTCCTTATTTGAAGACGAGAATTCGAGTGGTTGCTAGAAAGCAGATAGTATTAAGTCCTATTGAAGTTGCTATCGAAGATATACAAAAGAAGACAGCTGAGGTATTCAAATGATTTATTTAATGATACACGTATAAAAATAATAATGGAAATTAGTTAAGTTGATCACCTACAAAAATATTTTCATATCTGTTTGATACAGGTCGCAGCAGCTACAGCTCAAGAACCACCAGATGCAAAAATGTTACAAATGGTTCTTCAGGGATGTATAGGTACAACCGTTAATCAAGGTCCTGCAGAAGTAGCGGTTGTTTTTCTTTCAGGATTACGAGAACAAAATGCACAGCCTTCGAGGTTGCAGCATAAATTACGTTTATGTTTCAAAGATTTTTCGAAAAAATGTCTTGATGCTTTACGCAGAAATAAGAATCTTATAGGTCCAGATCAACGTGATTATCAACGGGAGCTAGAAAGGAATTATCAAAGATTGACCGAAAGATTGGCACCACTTATCGCGTGGAGGTAAGTATTAAAATATGTTCGAATTTTTCTCAGATAATTAATCATTTGGATTTATATATGTATCAGAATTTGTAATGATTACGTTCGTATGGTACTATGTAGCGGACCGTCCTTAGGTATGCAGTCGATTACTCCAACAGCATCATCCCATTGGTAAATAAAAAAAAAAAAATAACCTTTTATTATCTTAGATATGTATTTACCAAAGATTTACTTTCAATTAATAGACGCTTAAGTATACGAATTGGCTATTTAATATATGTATGTATACATATACATATACATATAACTCTTTATTATATGATATATACAATGGTTATACTTAGATTATATATATTAAATATACGCACGTTTTTTTTTTTTTATATTTATAGAAAATTAATAATTATACATTTATAGTATTTATACATATTTGATACTTGATAATTATACACTTAATGACATTTGAAAATCGCACATAGATTATAACGAATAAGTATTTTAGATAGGCATTTGCATATCGATTAGATACTATTTTCATGAGTATTTAAAAAAAATATTGCATTGTGATCCAATCATCCATAATTTAGAATAATTTCCAAGTTTGTATATCCACAACTACGTAAGATTTGTATTGTCGAATTATTAACATAATCGAAATATATCTATACCAATTTTCTATTCTACTTCTTTCATCTCTTTTATATTTCAATTATTCCGTAGCATATATTTATATCAGATATTTATATTCTATAGCAGAAAGCACGCATACCCTAACATTTTCCTGATGTTTTTTTTTTGCAATGACATGGAATGTCAAAAGTTGGCCAAACAAAGATCCCATATTATTTGTCCTCCATTCCATTTCCATGAATCTATGAGAGTGATAAGTTTTCTTATATTAATTCTTTTTACTTTTATTATTTTTTTTTTTTAATTTAAATTTTAGCATGCATTTTATGCATTATATATATATACTATCTTAGATTTATAAAAAAAAAAAAAATTTACGAAAATTAAGGTTGAAATATTGGAATCGATAAGACATAAAAATTGTTATGGATTCTTAAATATAAAAAAAGAAAAGATCCAATAATAAATTAAGTAATTTTGAGTCATGTAACGAAACAACGAGATAATTTGATGGTCTTGGGGTTAAAAGATGGCTCATGGCCAAGTGGTCAACCATAGAAACAGCCTATCTCGAATCCTCGCCAAGGTAGTTAACCCATAAGATAGTTGATCACCGTGCTTTAGATTGGCCGACAGTGCAAATGACCCGATAGTGCAACTTGTCAGCTTCCTCGTTGGCTACTTGAATTACTGCAACGTTTTCTAATCAATAGTTTGCATCTATTACAAATGAATATATTAAATAAATCATTTAGTATTTTTGATTTAGAACTTGGTATAATGTATATTTCATGGTAGATTAATGAAATATTTTAAATAGTCTCTCTAATTAAAGTTTTTTTTTTTTTTTTTTTATTTATGATCAGATACAAATATTTTTTTTATACATGTTTTATTCTGTTCATTTTTTTTTTTTTACGATAATATTCAGTAAAATATATTGTAGATATCGTTATCACTGTTTTGTGTCTATTTACGTTTTCAAGAGTCCGTAAGGAATTTTTCCGGTATAAGCTTCGGGACCATTTTATTTTATCGTTCGCGCATTATGACCTCGTAAAAAGGTCGTGTAAATATAATTTCTTTGGTGCTTTGAGAACAAACGGAGAATGATGATAAAATATAAGAGACAAAGGATTTTATTAGATAGTGAAATGTTCAGAAAAGATACGATAGGATTGCAACGAAGTTGAAACACAGTTATGCTTGTAATATCGATTAAATATCATCTTTGATATATTCAGCGTAACATTAATCTTAATCATTTTTTTTTCTTTTTTTGTTCTCTTTTAATTTTTTTTTTTTTTTTTTTTTTTTTCTTTGATTTCTTGTTTCTTTCACAATATAATTATAAAAGAGAGTGATAATGTTTTCTAACTCTAGGTAAATGTAATACGTACTTAGATACATCCGAAAGATATATAGGTAGTAGAGATATATGGAGAATAGTAGAAGACGAAAGAGGGTGAAAAAGAGAACGTTAAGAAACAATAGCATAAGCTCTAATTAGGTTAATGCGTTGTAGATTCTCAAATATGCATTCGTGTATTTCTACACTTACTTCCAGATGTCCCCGTACAAGAATCTTTTTCCTTTCTTTTCTTTTCATCCGAATATTATTTGAATTTTCTTTTATTCCTTTTCTTTCCTTCTTTTTTTTCTCCTCCCCTCCCCTCTCTCTCTCCGTATTTCTTTCATTTCTTTCAAACCGTAACTCTGTTTTACTGTTACTGACGTGATCCGATTTGAAGATCTCGCTCGAAGGTACTTTTACCTTCGTTTTTATCTTACTTCTCTGCACCAAAGTATCTCATTAAAAAAATATCCGTCGTTCAATGCGACTCCAGTCTGTTATCTCCTCTCTTTCGTTTTCTCTCTTTCGTCTTATTTCGTTTCAAAAACGAATTCATGAATCGTATAATGATAGCCATAACAAGAGATTTATATTATTTATAATATAAGATATCAAAGGATTATTCGAAGGTATTTACGGAATCTCAATTTTCTATGGTTCATCGATCATCCGTGTACTTTTTTCCGAACGTACGCCTGAAAATTTAACGATAAACGTTGCACTGTCTCTCAAAAAACGAACGATAAACTACATTGAGATTAATGATCGAAATTTGCCTCAAGAGAATATATGCTATATACATATATGTATGTATATTGTATTTTATCGATGGAAGAAGCTTAAAAGTTCGAGAAAATTTTAGTCCGATGGGTATTAAGAATATTTTTCTGATAAAAATAATTTTATTATGAATTAATCGATAGATTTATCGTTTCGCGATAATTCATAAAGAATCTTTCGATAACTAACATTTTTCATTCTTTTACATACAAAAAATATCGAGAACTTTGTTATGTTAATAGAAAATCGAGCAAAGTAACACCTGTTGCATAGTATAGAATTAATTGCTTATATATATATATATATGTGGACACACTCACATGTGTATACTTATATACATACATACATACATACATACATATATATATATATATATATATATATGAGAAATCTTTCCTTATTTAACTTTAAAATGTTTTTGTTTAGAAATAAAAAATCTTATGATAATAATGAAACGTAAATATATTACGAATGTTTTTTAAATAATATTAATATTAACGAATGCATATAATTCAATGTAACAGGTTGTTTTAAGTATTGCAGTACATAGATCATTCGGGATTACTTTTTCTTTCAAGAAATGCCATTTAGTTAAGATTTCCTAGCTGGATTTGTCGAGAAATGCGAAATTACTCGTAGAATAGAAAGTTTTTAACGTAGAGGCTCATTTAAGAATGTGGGTGGGAATAGGCGGAGAAGAGAAAAGAGTGGTGAAATAAGGAGAGTAGGGTTCCTTTGCGAGTTCGCGTCTGGCAAACATGGAGACTATATGCCTCTTTCTTCTTCACTGACATAGCCACCTGCTACCGCCGTCAAATACTAACAAGCTAGACGGCCAATTTTGAAAATCCATGTATCATAAGATCTATATATCACTTTACCGTGTTCTCATATTTAAATTTTTTACAATTGTGTAACAAAGTTTTCTTTCTCCTTTTCTTTTTCTCCTTTTTTCTTTTCTTTTTTCTTTTTTTTCCTTTTTTTTTCACAAAAATTTATCACAGAAGGTTTCCTTTTTTTTGCAAACTTTCTACTCAATTTATTTGTTACGATAATCTCGTATACTATTTATCTGATTAAATCGATGATTCATTATTATATTTATAAGCAATTTGATATGAAATTAATATTATAATTTAATCGTATATTTAAAAAAAGAAAAAAATATTTGTAAATAGAATTTACCAATCTTTATTTAATTTTATTATTTAATTTTAAAATTAAAATCATAATTGAGTGATAAAACATAAAGAACTGTGAGGCGTTTAATTTTTATTATTTGTTATATCCCAGATTATTTCGATATCAAATGGATTGTGAGTTTATTTAAAAATTTTTTTGTATGAATTTTTTTTTTTCGAGTACATTCGCAAAGAATATTTATGTATGTAGATACATACGAAAGGATCGATAAATCGCAGAGTAGAATAAAAGATATTCAACTAAAAATTTTCTTCCTTTTTCATGTCGTGTCCCATAAAGTTCGTACAATATAGAGGAACGCAGGAAAGAGGCTGGACTGGTCTTCCCTTTTCCGTGTTTATTCTATCTACGGTTCATTTAACTCTCAAATGTGCGAGTGATTTTCTCCTCTGTCTACCATTTTATATCTCTACTATATTTCCCTTTTTCCTTTCATTATTCTGATCTTTAATTTTATGAATTAAAAATAATCGAAAAATATAATACATTTAATTAAGAATAAAAAAAAAAAAAAAAGAAAAAATAAAATGAATCTTTTGCAATAACATATTTTTCGATCGCATAATATTAGATTTTATTAAAAATACATTCAATAAAAAGAAAAAAAAAAAAAAGAAAACAAAAAAGAAAAAAGAGAAAGAAAACAAGAATTCTTTGCAATAAAATTTTTCTTTTTTTTTTTTTATTTATCATTGTATTCGATTTTTATTAAAAATATATTTAATATTTAATAGTTTAGAAAGAACTCGGGAAACATCTCATTCCTAAGTATCTTATACATGCTTTCAATCGTAAAGATCCACGTAGGCTCATCCAGAAAAGTCGTAGCGCATTTCTCCACAAACTTTCGAGTCCTTTGACGGAAAATGTTCACGATCCGAATGCGTAGGTACTACTCATGTGTAATGTACTCAGGTTGTTACCTATGCACTTACCCATCCACTCTCGCTGTACGACACGTTGCACTTCCGTTTTATGATTCTCCTATTTGACCGGACGAAAGTATTATAGCGAAGGGAAAAAGCCATATAAGTACATAAGAAAAAGTTTCAATTCCGAAGATAGAAAGTCGAGGAAAAAGATCAAGAAAGTGTAAAAAAAAAGAGAACTATGAATTTTATCGCTATAATACATTTTACCGCTATATATAATATATAATATAAATATTATATATTAAACTTTATAATGTTCAGATGTATATATACATACACATATCTATATGTAGACCTGTTTAAGATGTGGATATCAAATTTTATATATATTTTACTGATTATATGTTATATTATAATATAACAATCCATTTCATTTTTCGTTTTCAATGTGATTATCTTTACACATAGTCATTAAATATACACTCGCTTGTATCTATTATATTTCACTTTCGACTTTTCGATTTTATGTTAAAGTGAAAAGGAAGGATAAGAAGATCCTATGGATCTAGAGATTTTTGAATTTCATGAGATGGACCTTCGAGGTCCATCAATAAAAATTGATCGCAGTTCGTCATTCTGATTTTTCAATTTTTTTTTTTTTTTCTAAATAAATACTTTCATTCTCGATTTCAACCTGATTCTATCGCGATAATTTCATCCGATTAAATATAATTCCTTCTGAACAAAAGTTAATAACACGAAACGTATATAAAATTTTAGAAATTTTTTTCATATATAATTAAACGCAGATTAACATTGAAATTGGATTTTAATTAATCTCAACGAAATATAGAAACTAAAACGAAATATATTAACAATTAGTTGAAATTAATCGATACAAACTTTATATATCATTTAATCATTCGACGTTCGCGAAATATATATATATATATATATATATATATATATATATATATATAATCGATCGTATTATTAATTACGATATATTGATATTAGATATATTTTATTAAACTTATCGTGTAAACATAATAACAATTCAAATATTGTATATTTATATACATACGTGTACTTTAATATAAAAATAACTCGAGCGATCTCTGATTCATCTCTTATGTAATAACTCCTTTAATTAGCTTCGATATTAAGGAGTTTGACCTCTTTTGGTAGAGTGTAACTTTGCAAAATTATCTTAACTATCGATTAAGAACACTCGTTGTATGGGCCACTTCGTTAACCCCGACGCATCGACTTCGCCAGGATTACGTTTGCTATGTTAGGGTAGCATCCTTGAAGGCTTTTGCACCTACAGCATTTACCACAGAGATCTTCTACGATCTATACGTTAGCTACATTCGAAGGAGACGATGAATCGTAGGTACAGTTACAGCTTTTGGGAATTTAATCATCTAGTTCGAGTAACCGCGTCTCTCTCTCTCTCTCTTTCTCTCCCTATCTCTCTATCTATCCCTTGCTTCTTCGTTATCCCTTCAGATTCTACGGAAGCTTTCGCCTCGATATCCGATCGAGTTCGAAGCTGATTCAAGGAGAAAGTATCATTATAAAAGTTCCTCGCTTCAATTTCTCCTCGAATCGAAACTAATATCGGCCAATCGACGCACCCTTCTTTAAGCTTTGGAATATCAAAATATCGTGTTCAATCTTCGTTTGGGAAAAACATTTTTAGGATGTTTCCGGATAAAACTCATAATCAAGAGCTTTCTTTTTCTTTTTGGCCTCAATGCCCTTTTTTGCCCTTTTTTTTCCGTTAAAAAAGTCGAGTATCGTAAAGATATAGGATTCTTCTCTTTTCTCTCTCTCTCTCTCTCTCTCTCTCTCTCTCTCTCTCTCTCTTTCTTTCCTTTCCTCTCTCTTTCCTTTTGTTTTCTCCTGACTTTTCAAATGGGCGGACATCGGAGTGTCGACGAGACATAGCCGTAAATAAGTGAACGTGACCTTAAAGGTCGCTACGGTGAAATGTTTGCAGGTACTTTTTGGCAAACGAGTCGCGCTTAGCCCCGTTTCCGTTAATCCAACGTGGGTTTCGGTCTGGCCCTATCTTCCTTCGCGTGTTTGCCCTGCCTTATTAATTTACAAGGTGGAACGGTAGCAACGGTAACGGGGTGGAATAGGAGGTAAAGGAAAGTGGAAAGGAGCTGGAAGAGGATGCTGAATAAATATCCCGGAGACGAGGACGAAATTCGGAATATCCTGGCTGGAAGCAGGCGGTGTAAGACCGTGTTTAATTTATTTCGACTAGCGAGGACCTGAGCATTAAGCTTCCACCATTCTCCTTGGCGTTCCTTATTTGCTTTGCATTCGTCACACTAGGGAGGAGTAGTTTTCGTCTAAGCGTGCCTAAGGTACGCCACTTCCATTACACGGGCGCATCCTGATTCTCCTTTTTCATTGTCGCCCTTGGCAACTAGAGAACTAATCGAGCATCGTTTTTCATTCGTTTTATCGTTCCACTTATCCTTGAATTTTACCTACGTTACGTCGGTTATTAGAAACTTAATCACTTACTATATATTTATGACTCTTTTCAAAGATCGTAATACCTCGTATAACTTAACTTTTCTAAACGCATTGAGAATAATTATCTCGAGATACGTACTGTTACTTAGTTCTCGTCGTCTATTTACGAGATTTTATCGTCAAAATTTATTTAAAAAAAAAATAGAGAGAGAGAGAGAGAAAGAGAGAGAAAGAGTACGGCCGGTAGATTTAATCGAGTATTTTAATACATCTCTCTCTCTCAATTATCAGTCCAATAACTTGAATATATATATGTATATATATATATACACACACATATACAATATATATCTATGTATAAGTAAAATCAAGCAGGCGCTACTTACTCAGTCCCTCCATAATCAAAACCCAGACTGATTATTATTAGCTCGAGTCAGTCTTAATTCAGTGTTATATTAACTTTTTGCAGGGGAGACCGTAACCTTTAATCGACGTTTGTTAAACTTGTGTATTTTTAATTAACGAACCAAATCCTCTCAGCCAACGCATCCTCCAGGTGTATTTTTTAATTTATCAATGTTTCAACGATCGTTCGTTATATAGCTAGTTGTTTAATAATTATACCCAATCAACGTAACAAATTCTTATTATCATTCTTAACATAACAGTTGAAATGTTATTTATAGGTGTGACATAGTTGTCAAGTATATTTGAGAAAATGGTTGGGTCTACCGGACATCGTTACTTCTTATTCTTGGCCCGTTTTTCGATCAGCGAGATGCGTTGAAAAATTCATGAATCCGTCGGATGACCACGATCCTTCAATGTTCTTGCAAGAACGTATGTATGTACGTTTACGTTCCAAAGCGTTCAGGAAAAAGTAATAATACTTGTTACAAAGGTGGTAATTCAATGCCGGAAGAAAACGTTCGTTTGATATTATAATAAATTTAATGAAAAATAATCTTTAACGATTTATTATAATTATTGTTATTATGACGACGAATGAATACCTTGGGGTGGTGTAATTTTTAATAAATTAAAGAGAAATAAAAACAAAAAAAAAAAAAAAGAAAACGAAAAAAAAAGAAAAGAAAAGAAGAAAAAAGAAAACACGAAACAAAAGAAAAAAGAAAAGAAGGAAACGAAGAGGAAAACAGAAAATAACTGAAAGAAAAATGGATAAATCCGTGGTTATTATGAATTAATCAGACGTCTTCAGACGTCGATGGCTTTCACGTCTTTTCTCGTTTCGCTAGGAATACTCGAACATCACAAACTCATCTCACGGTTATTACAAAGGGGAGTTATAGGGGTTAGAGGTAAACGAAACTTTCGCGAAACTCCTTAACGAGACGTAACAAGGTCCATTCTTTATGGGTGTGCCACGGTTCTCGCGGAAAATGGTTGGATGTACACCTGTAATTCTCGTGAATCAGGCAAGTTTGGCGATAAATAAGAGTAAAAAAAAGAAAAAAAAAAAAAAGGAATTTAAAAAACGTGAAGTAGGAGTAGCGGTTGTGCTTTTGGCTCTTTTAGCGTATTGTTCCATAACAATGAATTTGAAGTTGTTGCTTGAACAACAATAGCATCCTGCTTTTCTCGTGTTCCGCTGGTAAATTCAAGGATGCGTGTATTTGTATATGCATAAACGTACAGTACACAAAAGTTACATGGGATAACGAAATTATTGTGAAAGAACGCTCGATCTCGTATTTCATGGATTTTTTTTTCTCTTTTTTCTTCTTCCTCTTTTTTGATTCGTTTGTTTTTTGTTTTGCTTTTTTTTTTTGGGGGGGGTTTTTTCTTCCTCTGGTTCCCCCCTCCCCCCGTCCCATCAACGTTACGCACGCAACATCCGGTGAAAGTTCATTCTAAACGTCGATTAGAAAGATCGTTCTCTCTTTATCGTTGTATAGTGATTGCCAGTCAAGCCAATTTCGAAAGCAACCATACCAACATCGAAAAGTTCGTTCGTTCGATAGTCAAATGCACTTTTTATCTTGAGCAGCTTTTTCGATATAGACTCGGAAGCTATCGAGCTAGTAACTAGCTCCAATAAGAGGAAAGATTTGTCGTTTTTCGCCGATTCCGATGAACGTTTTCGTTCAGCAATTTATCGTGGCAAAGTGGCGAGTCGTGTTCTCCGCTCATCGCGTTCTCTCGTCTCTCCTTTTTTTTTTTTGTTTCTTTTTTCTTCTTTTTTTGTTTTTCTCTCGCAACGCGTCGTTACGAACTGTCGCAATAAAACGGCTCGTAAAATCGGCACGGAATAACCGTCGGTAAAATGTCAGAGTCTCTTCAGAGCAAGCGAGTCGTCCGAACGCAACGAACTTCTCTCCCTTTCTCTCTTTCTCTTTCTCTCTCTCTTTTTCTCTCTCTCTCTCTCTCTCTCTCTCACGTATTGTCCACCATTCTGTTCGGCGTGGAATCCCACGCGAATCGCCGTTTCATTATTGTCTCTGCGTACCGAACAAATCTCGAAGTACCTAGTAGAATCATTTTGATAATTGGCTCACCCATTTGAAGCCTTGATGAGCCGCTTTTCTCGTTTCTACGTGTATATTTTCACTACGTTTTTATACCGGCCATTATTCTCGTCGACTTGCTATAGTGTAATGTTCTATTTCCTCCAAGGGATTAAATATTCGATCAACAAAAAAAAAAAAAAAAAAAAAGAAAAAATAAAAAAAAGGAAAAGCAAAAAAAGAGAAAATAGAGAGAAAAAAGAGATAAAGAAGATACCGTTGATTGTCTTTATTCAAATGATTGCGCATTTTAATTAAATTCTACAAATTGATTCGTTTATTGCAAAAATGAATAAATTGTTCCGTTGAATTTTTCTGTTTAATTTATCGGTACGTTATTACAATGATATCTTTATCAATAAGTATTGTTAATAAATTGAAAGTTTTTTTTTTTTTTATTTAATTATACATTGTTTTTAACTATTCTCCAACATGGCTTTACTCGTATTCAAAGGAAGTTATAGTTATAGATAGTAATAGAGGAAGTTAGGCTGATATTGGATAGAATATCGTTAGTGACTGTGAAGCGTATCTATCGAACAACTATATCTATCTACCGTTAATATCAAAGAGTAGTTGATGTATATTTTTGAGTATGACATCGTACAACCACATTGATCGATGAATGCATATATGCATACATACATGCATATATATATATATATATATATATATATATATATATATATATTCATTTATGAATTAGTAAGTTGAATAGAAATTGCTCATTTACGACTTACGCTCAATATTGCTCGTTAATACTTGATTGAATTTTCAATGAATTTTTTAATAAACAACTATATATAAATGTACTAGTTTACATGAGTGGAATGAATATGCTTTAAGTAATAGATACAAATAATCAACGTATAACAATGTCCCGCAGAGATTTTTCAGAACTTTATCCAATGACTTTGCCCTTGGATATTATTCGTAGAATTTTATTCGTAGTGTGTTCAATTCGCACGTGTCAAGAAACATATGCATATGTATGTGTACATATACCATGCCAATACAAACTGTCCCTAATATGAAATTTTGTCAATCGAGAATGTTACGTGAAATTATATCAATGTGAACTACCTAAATAGAAGTTTATACGTGCATTAATGATTAAGCGAGTACTACAACAAGGAAATATTGATGGAATACGATGTTACGTGAATTTGATATGCAAACAGAGAACATATATATGAGATAACAAATAATGAAATAATACAGGTTTACAAATACTATTTTGTTTGAGAAATTTCTGTCACGTTTAATCAAAGGAATATGTATTATATATACTTACGTACTTACTTTTCATTTCTCATACATTAATATTATTATAAATTTGAAACAAATGTATCCAATTGTCTAAGTTAGATTGTTGTTTATGAAGTATATAAAAAAGATTTATAGCATATTTTTTTTTTGGAATAACAATCAGAATTTAGGTATTATCTAATTTATTGCTTTCGTATTTGTTCATTTTCACTTTCTTTATATGTGAGACACATGCCAGAATACTATTCCTATCGCCATATTCTTTCAACGAAGTTTACTGTCATCCATTACCCTGGACTATCCTTTATGACTGTTATTTACGATTATTATTATTGCTCAGTGATGGTCCTGTTATTGCTTAGCTACCGCAAACACAGAAACAATTCCTAAGGGGAAAAAGAAAAGACGTTTACGCCGGCCAATCACACAACTTCCTGGCTTTATCACGTTCGCCTTTTTACCACCATCGACCTTTTTTCCCTACCTATCAAATAATTTATCCCACCACAATGTTACACACGATGTTATTCGAAAAACGAACATATTTATTCCGTATCTTTCTTACTTCTTTATTCAATACCTTTTCAAACACGTAACATTCATATCTCTTTTTTCCCTCTCCTCTTTAAGATAAAAGGAAAAAAAAAAAAAAGAAAAAATTCGTATGGCACGGTGTTAGATTATTTGTTAGAAAAATCTAAACGTTGTAAAAGAGATATGTAATTTAATTCAATGCCATTCGATTCAGGGATCAATGAATTTTCCATTTTCATTATCGGCTCGCTAAACGCATTGAATAATTCCAACTAATTCGCTTCGGGTTCTCTTCGTTGCTAAGAGATGCTGAAGTATCTGTGATATCGATTTAAAAGAATATAAGGGGTTAAGGGTAGGTACGATGAGAGAGTGGTTCGTATGAATAATAAATAAATGGAAATTTAATAGTACCCTTTTATAGTTGCCGCGTGCGTACGCATGCACGCGTACGTACGGGAGGGAAATAGTCACGCGATAGTCGTCGTCCTCACGTCAGTTTCATTGTCATCCAACATCGTTACCCTCTACCTACCTGTCGCTTTGTTATCGTCTACTATATAATCAAGAATCAACACTCCTTTCCTTTCGCTCCGATTATTTTCCAGCGGACTTCAACTTCGTCATTGTATATGCACACCACTGATTCCTCGATTCGTGCATTGTATTTTTACAAAAGTGTCAATCGTATGATATAATACCTTATATGTATGATTTTTGTTGTTCCATTGAGACTCTACGGAAGCCAATTATTTTTACAGAGATTCGATTGAACTCTCTTGACGTGAATGAATCGAATAGCAGAGCATCTAATTTTCTTTCCACAAATAAATTCAACACCGAGATAGAGTAAATTTTCATTTCAAAGAATTGATATCCAATAAATTTTAATAAAAACATAAGGGTAGGTATAAGAAATTAATAAAAGGAGAATCGTGCGTAATATATCTACACGGTTAGTAAAAACTTAGATTATATCGGCGAATAATGATCGATTTTTGGGTTATTATACTCTTAAAGAGAAAATATCTAGTTTTTTGTGACTTTCTCGAATATAATTCGGTGTTATCCATGCGAGGGCGTACATTCGATATTGCTGAGTAATGTTTGCACCAGGAGACATTTGGGATGCCTGTAATATACTTGCGTATGTATTGAAGAGTTCTCTAAAGGGGGAAAAGATGTCGTGGGTTAGAAAGGGTCAGGGGTTGATTTCGAGGGTGACACGGCAACGTAAGCGTGCATTAACGCAAATGCTAGCCGCAGGGGAGATAGGAGAAAGATAGTATGATGAAAATCAGACAACATGGACTTTAATATCGTTGTTAAACTGTAAACTGTGTTTTATGAGTGTTCTCGTTATGAAGAGATGGCAATTTTTGTGTTTATGACGAGTATACTCGCACTGTGAAAAAAGGAATTACCTTTTGGTATTTAAATTAAAATTTTAGTGAAAATTAAATTTAAGACGTATAAGAATATTTTGAGACAGCAATGAAAGAACAAAAAAAAAAGAAACCCCATTGGAGAGTTAGCAAAGTCATTGTCGTAAAAGGTTTTTTACGATGACTTAATATCCGGACCTTTACTAATTCTTGTAACATATACTGTAGGGTCTGACGTTGCTTTATATAGTCAATGATTATGACAGACAGTTTCGGATCTGAATTTAATTTAATAAAGAAAGCAAATTCAATATTGAAATGAAAGAGTATTATAATACAGTGGGATAAGAATAGGTTATGAAAAAAGAGACAGAAACTTTTTAATAATCACGTAGATTTATTAATGGTTGTAACAAAACTTGATTGATTCGATTATTGTTAAAAATGTAGAAATAATTTTTTTTTTATTTGGAACTTGTAAAGATATCTTTATCCCTTGTATATAGCAAATATAAATATATAACGTCGGACGAAAAACGACTATAGGGATACGCGAAATGGAAAAAGGGACAATATAGGGGGTGAATGACGTTGGTTCGAGAAAAGAAAAGAAGGTGGAGACCGAAAGTGATCCGAGGTGAGTAGGTAGAGGATGATGATGGGAAGTCCTGGAGAACAACGCCCCAGGGAATCGTTTCCTAGGGAAAGCCTGGAGCTTGTCGAAGATTTTTTTCTTTTTGCCCCAAGCCGGGATTCGAAAGCATATTTCTATGGGGAACGATCACGACGATTGTCCATTAAATATCATTAAAGATAAAAATCGTTGAAATGTAGCCTTCTCTCAAATCTCTAATAACTTTTTCAGTTTGAGCACGTAACTGCAATATATCATTTATTGCAAGTTATATGATACTTTTTGAATAACAAAGAAAGCCTAGCCCGTGGCTCTCTGAGACTTTGTAACTGTTAATGTCTCTGTTAATAGAAAAGTTAATTTTGCCTGGATGATTCTGAACGTTGTAACATAGAGAAGAACCTTCTACGACCACGCCAGAGAGCAGTTGGTATCTGTATCTCAGGATATCCTTGGGACATTGTGATTTCGTTAGGTGCAGCGCTCAAACAGCTTAACCGAGGATACATTTCGTATGCAAATGGGAAATGTGTTCTAGAATAAGCTTGCGCCTCCGTAGCTATTACGGATCAGCTTTTACAGCTTAAATCGTTTTCAAGAATCTTACGTTTTCTAAGCTTTAACGTTAAGTTCGGCAAATAATTATTCAGAAATTAATTTATTCATTCAGTCCGGATAATGGAAGTAGGTCGAAGGTTTATTGAATTCATCCAAATTTTTCTCTTTTTTTTTTCTTTTTTTCTATTTTGAAACCTCTCAAAAGCACAATCGTTAGAAACACTTTAGTGTTTCTTTTATATACACACATGTACGTCGAAGCAACAGATCGATTTATTTTGATGAAATTGAAAGACAAATCGCGAAAATGTATCATTGTAGTAAGTATAAAAAAAAAAAAAAAAAGAAAAAAGAAAAGAAAAAATGAAAAAAGTAGCATCATAATAGGCGAAATTCGATGGATCGATCTCGAGAATTTTATCCGTATCCGATACCAAATATTCCCTCGTTACATCGTGGTACGATCGAAGGATGCTTTTTCGAAAACTCATGATAGGAAAACTCGAGCCATCTATTTCGCTGCAGGGTCCCCCGTGTGCACGAGGAACTAAGTTCTAATCGAATCAACCGACCTCCTTACTTCGATTTACTCTGTACATGGGAATGGGGGAGTGGAAGCTCATCGAACTGTCTTCGAGAGACAGAGTAGAACATTGCTTGCTCTTCTCTCTTTTATCTAAGTCTTTTGTCCATTTCGTTTCTTCCACCCCCCCTCTACCTCCAGCAAATATTATTTGCTTTATCTTTTATTTGTTTTCCAAGAAAATGTGAACAACCTGGTGTTCTCCTTTTTAGAATCGATTTTTCACGGATAACAATTTGTAAAGATCATCCACAAATACGTATTATTTTTGGTTTTAGTTACCAGAAAAGTTTATAGACAATGGGAACATATATTTAAACACACATTGTGCAACTATGCCTATACTAACAAAAAATGATGCGAATGCATGCACACGAGAAGATGCATTTTACGGTCGAATATCAGCGAGTTCCGTGTTTCTTTAGTTTTCTTTGATGCTACAGATAACTTCGATGCTACATATATGTATTCTTTATATACATATGTACATTGTACATATATATATATATATTCATAAACATAGAGATGGCATGGAATAATACGTATTCGTGTATTCTGAATATACGGAAAGTTTTAAATGTGCGTATCTAAAAAACATTCAGTCGTGAAAAATTTCAAATATTTTTGAATATATGGTTAAATCACATTGAAACGAAACAAAATGTTTTTAACATTATTTTTTATATTTTTCTTATATACATTATATATATGTATATATATATATATATATATATATATATATGTATGTGTATATAGATAAAAAATATATACTAGTATTTCACTTCAGAATTTTATGATTTCTCACTTATAAATGATTGTAAACGTTTATCGTCTCATTTTTTGTTATTTCTCGGTCTGTTGCTATCGAAAAAAGAATCCAAGATCGACGAAGCGTGCTGCTACGAGAAGTCTTAAATTACATAAACCATCATGGATCACGGTGTTTCTCGGTCAATCGACTTCGAGCGTACGAAGCATTTCCTCGGTTTCGTTTCCTGCTGGTCGATAACCGAGGCCACGTGGAAATATCGATATCGATGCAGATACGTGACCTAGCTCAACTACGATAAAATGTCTCCTTTTCGCTCCATACACTTCTTTACCGCCTTTCCTGGTTTTCTCATTTTCTCTCTCTCTCTCTCTCTCTCTCTCTCTCTTTTTCTCTCTCTCTCTTTCTTTCTAATAATCCACTGTGAAAAATCGCATTTTTCATTGCAGAAGGTAGCTAACACGTTCGTTCGTTTTAAAGCGCTAAAAATTTTTCCGTATGATATTTCAGTGTGCGTAGGCGCAAGCACTTGAAAAACACCCTATCGAAGGGAGCCGTGAACGCAGGAGAGGAATATTTAACGGGTTTTCATAAAAAATAAAAAAAAATAAAGAAAAAAAAAAAAAAAAGAAAAAAAAAAAGAAAACAAACAAAAGAGAAACAAAAAAAAGACAGAATAAAAAAGAAATACGATCACGAATACACTTCGAAGAAATCGATTTAATTTCGAATAGATCTTTTAATTCGTACGTTGTGCTTGTACGTATATACTTATCGAAGATAAAAAGCAAATGTTTGTTTTTCGATCATAAAGTAAGGATAATCAACTCTTGCATAAATTTCAACTTCCTCTCTCTCTCTCTCTCTCTCTCTCTCTCTCTCTCTCTCTCTCTCTTTCTATCTTCTCGTTGAGTAGCCCCAAGCGGCAGCGATACGTTACAACGTAGATAGGCACATTAATTTGTCGGATCATGAGATTAATTCGAAGAGATCGTATTGACGATGGAATATTACGTTTCAATGAGATGAGCAGCTGCGATCAACATAGAATAATCGTTTTTCCAATCTCATAGAATCATATAGAAATGATCAAAGGTACATATATACATATATATATATATATATATATATATATATTTTCAAAGTATGTACTCACGGTTAAATTGTACAATTAGTACGAAAGATCGATGGGACGATTCGTAGCGAGAGATCTCTCACTCTTGAAGGCTCCATTCTCAACCTCACTTTTCTGCTGGATCAATATTAGGTTGGACCATATTGGGATATCGATACGTAGCTGGTACTCGCCGAAGAGGTCTACGCTCTAATCTGACGTGAAATATTGCACGCTGTTGTTACGAGAAAGGATGTGTGTATATGTATGTATATATATATAATACACACACATATACACGCATACTCATATGCGCGCACACACATCTTTGTATGTATACGTGCGTTTGTGTGTATGCACGTCGTATGTGCATCGATGCGTAATACATACATAGCTCGTGTGCAAGAGTGAGTCTTGCTAGTCGATATGAATGAACAGAGGGAAGCAAGATGGATCTATCGGGCCATGCAGTGACCCACGCCTTGCAACGGTCCTCTCTCACCTCTCTTCCACACTATTCTCACACACGTTCTCCTCTCATTGCGCCCTCTGTGTTGCCCTCTTATCCGCTACATCCGCCCTCGGCTGGTGCCGCGGGGAAAGAGTGCCGGGGCACAGGATATTTGCTTTCTCTCAATTTTTCATAAGCTTCGTCGGCCTGTTTCCACCGCCGGTCTTTCCCTTCGCTCTGCGCAAAGCTAACTCCCGTACTCTCTCTCTCTCTCTCTCTCTTTCTCCTTCCTCTTCTTCCTTCCTTCCTTCCTTCCTTCCTTTTTCTCTTCTCTCCTCTCCTCAGTACTCTCTTCTTTCTCCTCTCTCTCTCTCTCTTTGTTTTCTTTATTTTGTTGAAACTCTCCTACCTACATTTTCATGACACACTCTCGTGACATTACACAGTTAGGAAAAGTCCGTAACGTCTATTCCTCTCTTTTTCTCGTAAAACAATTTTTAGTTCGTCGTTGGAAAAAGACAAACGAACGCCTCAAACTCTTGTAATAAAAGAATACCGACTACCAGCGAGTCACCATTTTTAATTCATACTCTTTTTGAATAAAACGCGATGATATTTTCTGTGGTCTTCTTATCCCGTCGAAAGAAAAGTATTAGATGCCGATTTGCAAACTTTATGCTGCATACGCTTATGTATATCTACGTTTGTTTTCCGGGAGAAGAATATAATCATATGTTTATTTATCGATAGTTCTTTCCTTTATTTTATTTTCCTTTTTTCTTTTTTCCTTTTTTTTTCTTTTTTCTTTTTCTTTTCTTTTTCTTTTTTTTTCTATATCGACACGACAAAGTACGAAAATGGACATTGTATGATTGATGACGCCATGAGTGCGAATAGAAATACATTTTAAATAAATACATTTTATATTTAATATCTTCTTCTATTAAAAATATTCATTAATATATACATATATATATATATATAAACTCCTACATAGTTGATAAATATATAAGATGTAGAATATATGTTACGCTATATGTACATATGTACACATAACAATTCGTACATATACGTTATATGTACATATACGAATATATGTACAGGATGCACATATGTAAGTTGTATTATTTATCGATCGAACGATAACCTAAGTTCATTCGAGAGGGTACCTATCTTCCCTTTTGCCTTTCGCTCACGCATATTACTTTTTCTTCGTTCCTCGTGGCAAAGAGCACAAACGAATTATCTGCACGAAAGAGGGAAGGAGATTTGGACAGCACTAACACGCATTTCACGAAGGGCGTTGCCGGATGATGGTGCTGGCTGGTTTTAGCAAAACAGGACGTCCCCATTTATTTTCACGAGCAAACACACCCTCGCGTATACCAGGGGTCTCTTTCCTGTCGGCTCTTTATAGTAGTTACCGTCGCCGAGGTGTTTCGTGTTCGACGTAATACTACCAACGGAAACGCATAATCAGTATTTAGTTTTGCGTGCTAAAGTGTACAATATATATATATATATATATGTATAAACGTAGCTCGTATCTATTTGTTATAAAATACATATTCATACTGTTTCACGGTTAGTTCCCGATTATTTCATCTTATCCAAACCATTATAGAAACTAAACAACATTTACGGTTAAATGAATATGTTAATTACCATAACGAATGAATGAATCAGATAAACTCATTAATTATTTCATATATTGATAATTAACATGGATTATACAGAATATTTTATTCGTCATTACGTTATGAACGTAATAAAAAGCATGGCTGTAATATTCATAATTTGTTTATTTTTTTCTATCGTTAAGAAACTTCCAAACGCGCAAATCTTTTCATCGATAACACTGGAGCAACTTTTTTTGACGCGGCCATTAATAAAAAGCATACGCTTCGCGTTGTCTGCACGTGGCATATTAATAACGTTAAAATATCCGTGTGGAGATGACTTTGATGTTCGTCGAAATATCGATTTTCATTTTATTTTCAGTTACTAGTCGTCCGCAGGTTGTTGTCATTTTTTTCTTCAAAGTACCTTTACGAGACGTTGGCCAAATCCTGTCTCCAGCAGGTTACACCGATTACATACGTTCCGCGTGCTTTTCACGCTGGATTCGAAGGGGGAATCGCATACGATCTTTAGGGTCGAATAATACAACGACTTTATTTACATCGGTGAATGCGTCGGGGGAGTAACTCCTCCCCTTCTCCCTACTATGAACGTCATTCAGTCTTGTTTACACTTTTTTTTTCTGAGAGTGACTCTACGTATTTTGTCTACATATGTGTATACGCATCTATGGCGTTGACGGTCTCTTTAAATCTCCGTGGGTGGTCGTTGGATCGTACAACCATTAAAACTCCTAAAATTCGTTTGTAGATAGGTCTCAAAGAACGATGACGTAAAAGACGTAGAAAAAAATCTGGTGAGTGCCTCTATTGAGTCTCCGGTCATTGACAGATGAATTTTTGGAACGAGGAAGGGCAAGGAGAAAAGAAGAAAAGTGCGATCTTACATATAGAGATAACGTCAAATCTTTGCTGGCAAACTATATGGATTGCTTCGTTTCAATTTTTGACGTGAGATTTTACCAACGAAAAGAATTATTTTTTCTTTATTTTCTTCTCTTTCTATATTTTTTTTCTTTTTTTACGTAAGAAAAACGAGATTCTTATTTATACTCAGGATGACACATTAATTTTCGACGTTTAAAAGAAGGTAATTTAGAAGGATTGTCATCGTTGAATGTCTTTCACAGACACGTGAATCGGCACGATATGCCGAATGGACGATTTTCTTATTCCTGTCTTTCTCTCTCTCTCTCTCTCTCTCTCTCTCTCTCTCTTTCTCTCTCTTTTTCTCTCTTTCTTTATCTTCTCAATCTTTTCCACAGTTTCGCTCGCCACAGCAACATTTCGCTTCATCATCTTCCCTTTTTCATACTGAACGTAATTCTATATCACGCGGGAAGCATCGAGGAGACTATTTGTCCCAGGTTTCGGTAAACTCGTTTCCCTGTTTTTCCTTTTTCCAAGCCTCAACTGCCACCGTTTCCCGCCGCATATATTCACGTCTATCTTTCTCTCCCTTTCTCCTCTTCCTCCTTCTCCACCTTCTCTTCTTTTTCTTTTTTTTTTTTTCATCTCTCTCTATTCACCTATCTCCGACGGGTTTCCTTAACCCCCTCCCCTTTTCTTTCCTTCTCACTCGTACTCTCTTTCTTCGTTTCTTTTCCTCTATCTGATTATTCTGCGGAGCGTGCACGATATCCATTTCGCGCGGATATCCCGTGGCGGATTCTAGGCACGAAAGCCGCCACCATCCCGCGGGAGAATGTTGGGAAAACGCGAAACGTCAAACGGGGCTCACCCTCTTCCACTTTTACCCTCCTCGTTTCTCCCCACGCGTCACCCTATACCAACCACCACCTCCTGTATTCCTCTTCTTTCGTATCTATCGATGTCCTCCCTCTCTTCTCTCTATCTTCCTCTCTCTTTCTCTCTCTTTCTCTCTCTCTCTCTCTCTCTTACTCTTTTTCACACACTCTCTTCCTTCCTCCTATCTAGTACATTCACCAAAAGGTGGTAGATCCTGGGGATGGGACTGATCTCATGGGAATATCGGGAACCATCGAAGCGAACCGATCAGGGGTTGAGCAACGTGCTGTTGCCGGTGCCGTTGAAGTGAATGCCGGTATTGGCTGCTTCCAGTGGAGCCATCGATTTTTTTTTCCTGCCTAGGGACCCTAGAACGTTATCATACGGCACTTGTGACGAGGGACGAACCGACGAAATAAATTAAACTGTCAAAATTGCATCGAGTTAACTCACGGTCCCAGAATGAACCTTGTTCTCTCTAATGCTTGCAAACTTGCAATTCATGAATCGTGTTCATTGAATGTTAACCCTACATTTTTTATCATTATACGTCCTCGTTCAATTATCTATTTCTTTGTTTTATTTTATTTCATTTTATTTTTTTTTATTTTCTTTATTTATTTTTTTTTTCTTTTTCTTTTTCTTTTATTCCTTTTTACAAAGATATAGAAATGATGAAAGGATTAAAAGAAAAATTTGTTTTATTCATTGCAATGTTATTTGTTAGAAATGAGTTGTTAAATCGTCGATGATTCATGCATTAGATACGATCAATTGGAACAGAATCAGCTCTAAATTTATTCCAGTAATTGATCATTTGAAGAAATCCAAATAGGTGGTGTACGTCCATCGCAAATGAAAATATTGATAAAGAGGATTTTGTTTTAGCAGTGTATCTACTGTTAGTTAGGATGCAGGCTTAGAACTTTCATTCTCTATTGTTTGTTCCATGGATGGAGAAACGAAGGGGGCACACGAGCAAGCTGACAGGGTTGGTACTTTCGGTTTATAGGGACGATTTTCCACGGTCTATTGGGGTTTATAGGGGTTTCGTACGATGTCACGGTAATTGTGAGAAAAATGTATGAAAGCTTGATCCTCTGTCAGCACAGATATTAATGAACGATGAACAATGCGTCACAGTTGTGAAACTTTATAGAAATTTATTCCTCGTTAAAAGATTCATAGATTCTCATTGCACCGTGAGTTTTCTTTGAACTTCCTACAAACTTCGATTTGATATCTAAGTATGTATGTTCAGAGAATTGCAAAGGTCCAAACTAAACTTAAACTTCATATGAAGTTATCTTTCCATTCTTGGCATTGGCTATAAGATGTTGGATGTACAAGTTGGAAAGTATGTTTTGGTTCTCAAGGGAGTAGCGACGTCATCGAAGAGTAGTCTGTCTACTTTTCGACCGATTCGCTATCCTCTCTCTCTCTCTCTCTCTCTCTCTCCCTCCTTCTTTTTCTCTTTCACTCTTTCTCTTTTCAATGACAGATGGCAAAATAAATTAGCCAGGGCAAATTACGAAGCAGGAATCGCATGGATCTAGTCATTTCCGGCTTAATTGTAACGGGCTCTCACTGAATGTCGATCCGTTATCCTGATCCACCCTACTGAATTGGAACGGAACGTGAACGTGCGAGAAGGAAGTAGAATGAACATCGGGATCACGTCGATATACTCCCCTCTTATTATAATTACATTTTTGTCTCCTCATAAAAGTAATAGAACGAGCTTTTCCTTTTGTGAGCTTCGTTCCGTAATAATAATGAGAAATAATCCGAATATCAAATTGAGCGCGTATAATATGATCAATCGTCCGTGAAACGAGACTATGAGAAAAATTTATCTAATATTTGGTTATAAAATATTAATATTAAAGAAAAGAAAAGAAAAAAAAAAAACAAAAAAGAAAAAAAAAGAAAAAAAAAAGAAAAAAAAAGAAAAAGAAAGAAAAAAAAGAAACAAGCTCTGTAAACTTTATAGGGCCGCAAATTTCGAAGCTAAGTGAAATACCAATGATCTTTGCCGTTAATAAATACTGTTCGTGGAATGTAATTAAAAGAAAAAAAAAAAAAAAAATTCATTGTACAAGGAGCACGATGGTACATCTTATAACAGGCGTTGCCACCGTACCGAGAATATTACATCTATATCGTTCGAGCATAGGTACGGTTATTGCCGGTGCAAGACTAGCGCAATAACTTACTGCAGCTCGATGTAGTGCAATAATTTATCGCTAATATTTTCCTTCGTGTAAAACTCCAACGGGCCTCTCTCTTTTCGAGACACTCTCCTCCCCCCTCCCTCCGACCCACCCTTTTTCCTTGGGGACATGATTCATGACCCCAAGCGATTCACAGTTTAACGTTTTATGAAACACGAACGTTTTTGAAAATACGAAGACAAGAACCGTCTTCTATGAAATAAGTAATCGTCAGAGGATGGCTTTGCTCCAACGTCTACTGCATCCGATTTTCAAGGATCGAAATTTCATAATCTCTGACACGTGCTCCGTCCTCTTACGTAGCAGAAGAGGAAAAAGTAGAAAAGGGGGAAGTAGGATTTGAATGATAAGATAGAAGGAGGATGAAACCGGCTGGAAGGAGAATCGGAAATGCATATATATGTACATCGAGGCCCGGATGTAGTCTATGTTAGATCAATGTCGAGCGTCTTAACGCCAACGGCATATACCTTATTTCGGTTATCATACCCTTTTTCCTTCGATCTTTTTCCTCGAAAGGATGCCATAACTCTTTCATTCTCTCTCTCTCTCTCTCTCTTTCTCTCTCTCTCTCTCTCTCTCTATTCTCTTCCTTTTTTCTTTCTTCCACCGACAATATTACTCTGATAATACTATCTCGTTTAGTACTACGATCCTCGAAGTCTTACTTTGTTAGCCCCTTTTTCGTAAAATTAAATCGTGTTTCCTGTTTACAAGATAACAATTACTTTGCAATACGTTTAAAAAAAAAAAAGAAAAAAGAGAAAAGAAAGAAAAAAAAAAAAGCCAAAAGATAGTAAGTCTAAAGGTGATAAGTGCTTGGTTACTATGGCAAGTGACGTGTAGATCATAATCGGTTCACTTTGGTGGTTCATATCTTCTTCGTCAGCTGCTTAAGGAATTACACTTAAGTAGCCCTCGATCTTTAATCCACTTCATACTTCTCGACATTATCATTGTCTGAAAAGGACAGACATAAAGGAAAGTCGATCGTTATGAAAAATTTATTTCGTTATGTTTATTATATTTAATTTATAATATACATACATAATATACATACGTATATACATACGTATCTGCAATATCAAAAATTAAAAACACGATAGGGGAGAGAAGGGGGGGCTAGGGAAGGTATACATGTATTTTCTTTTTTTCCTTTTTTATATTCCTTGGTTATACGAATTTATACGTAAGAGAAATATACTATAAATATCGGCGATCGATAGATAAATAATCAATCAATCGTTGGACACGGCAAACCGAATGATAAAGTTTAAATTTAGGAGGGCAAACTGTGGCTATAATAATAATAATAATAATAATAATAATAATAATAATAATAATAATAATAATAATAATAATCATAGGTAGTGGAATGTAACTCGATTCCGTCGAAAGCTTTTCACCTTGAAATAAAATGCCTTCTTTACGTTACCCCTGGGTGAAACTCGGCTTTAACGTCGTCTCGTTGCTGTCCGATAGTCTACTGGGTGTCTCGGCATCTTTGAAAAAAGAAGAGAGAGAGAGAGAGAGAGAGGTGGATAGAGGGGGGAGTAGGATACGAGGGGAATAGGCAGAAAAAGGAAAAAACGAAGGATAGGCTGGTGGATTCGAGGGCAGGAAGCAGCCAAGGATATTACGTTGGCGCTCGTATCTTTCAGCTCGATTTCTTCCGATATTCCTCTATCTCGTGAAAGCCAGACGACTCTGAATGGATATGAAAATTATTATATCCGTTTCTTCGGCCGGTCCGTTTCGTCGTGATTATTTATCGTTACCCGTTGGATATCGTCACGGTTCTCCGAATTTCAATGAAAATTCGAATCGTTTTACTGTGCGGTACGAAGAACGTAACCATAATCGTGGAATAGGTAATCGAAATTCCTTTCGGGACATAGAATGGTATAAGTGGATGGCATTCGAAGAAGTGAGACCAACTCGGAAACGGAATTTGTCCCTCGACACGGTCAATCGTAATTTATATCGACTCGTTCGAAACGTTTCCCACTTCGCGATCTGTTCTCTATCTCTATCTTTCTCCCTCTCCCTCTTCCCCTTTCTCTCTCTTTCTATCTCTCTTTTTCTCTTTTTTTCCTTCCCTTTCTCTCTTTTTTCATTCCACTCCCTCCTCTTAAATCCGATTAAATATCTTTCTTTTTCCCTATCGAATAGACGAGCAAACTCACTGTGGAGAAAACTTTAAAGTTATGACACCCGATAAATATCTCTCGGATAGAATTTCAATATCGCGTATACTAGAAGTATAATCATAGTGAATTATTAATTGACAATGCCATTTGATCCTTTTGAGAGATTTCAAGAAAGACTATACTATTATCCTACAATGGATGAAACGAAATTATTGAGCGATTATACTCGTTTGTATAACGAATTGATCCTTCCTATCATCTAATTGAATAATGCTTTTCTAACGAAGAAGCAAATCACTTTTATATATATGATGATCTTTCAATTAGTGAAATTATACGAAAAATTCAGAGATTCCTTTGTGAGTTAATTACTGAATACGTTTCTTTGCTTATTTACTTTTTCGAAGAACATACGAAACGTGCAAATAGGTGTTCTCATTGAGTTTCTCAAAAATATAATTTAGAATGATATAATTTAGACAGGTATCAGCTGAGAATTGTCATTGAACGTCAGAGTATCAGAGAAATTTAAGAGAAACAAAAGAAATACGGTAAGAAGCTACAAGAAGGAAAGTCTCTAAAAAGAGTTAGTTAAGAATCGATCGTAAAAACTTCAATGTCTCGGAAAAGTTTTTATACCGCAGAAACTTTTTTGCCACCCGTTAGAGTATTCGGAGGGGTTGGAATAACCGGAGATAGTCGAATGGAAGATCTCCGGGCGAGAACGGAAAAGGGATGCGCGAAATTTTTTATCAGATTAACCAAAGAAAGAATCTCTCGTGATAACATTGTCCATTGAGTATTCGGACATTTTAAGAATTGGTAATAAATTTTAATCGATTGGCAAAGTTTGAATTGTTATTATTTTGTTAAAACTATATTAAACAATGTTATCGATGTTTTTTTACTTTTTCCTTTTTCTTTTCTTTTCTTTTCTTTTCTTTTCTTTTTTTTTTCTTTTTCAATTCCTTCGAAAACTCAACGTCATTTACATTCAATCATATTAATTCTGATAACGCTGTTTAACATTCCATTAACAATTAAGAACAAATTTGACAATACCATTGTACGAGTTATCATCTTCGTTGTCTTACTAAAGCATTGTATTAAACTGTCATTCTTATCGTTCTCCTTTGTCTTATCAGACCAAAAGATGAAACTTCTTTCATCTTTATTTCTAATCGGAAGACGGAAGGATTATCTAGAAATTGATGGATCACCCGTTAGTGAGCTCAGTCGGCGGCTGCAAATAGTCGAAGAGGTTTGGCCGTTAGGAATGTGGAGGACGAGGTATAAGATGGTGCCTTCAGCCACGAAGAAGCGCAGTGGAGCGGACACGCGATAAGGGCCACCCCCGCCAGCTCTAGTACCGTTCGAAAGACAGAGAAGAGAGAGAGAGAGAGAGAGAGAGAGAGAGGGTGAGAAGGAGAGAGAGGGAGAGAGAAGAAAGAGAGACATAGACATAGACAGAGAGGGAATTTCTGCAGCCCTAGGAGGTTCGAGAGTCGAAGGAAGTTTCAAGGGTGGTCGGCACCTTGGAGCTGCCCTATCGAAAGAGCTATCCTCAATTTATTCCGATATTTAGAGCGAGAAGCAAGAGAATTAGCTATCTTTACCAGAACCCCCAATTCGTCCTTTTCTCTATCTCTCTCTCTCTCTCTCTCTCTCTCTCTCTCTCTCTCTCCCATTTTCGCTACTTGTTCTCCACTTTCGATCTTCTTTCAGATTCTCTTCTGTCACTCCATCGGACTTTCAACGAAACGTTTATGCTACCGCTCGTCTCTCACATTCCGAACTATTATGGACGTCCTCTCTTTTCTTTTAAATTCTCTCACGAATAGCTCCGAAAAGCAACGACTGGGATAGAAAATCCTTAAGAGGCCAGAATATAGAGGCCACTCGGACCACACAAAAACATTGCTTGCTGATGGATCCTACTTCAATTTTGCGATTCTAATTTTTTCCTCTCTCTCTCTCTCTCTATCTCTCTCTCTCTCTCTCTTTCTCTCTCTCTTTCTATCTCTTTTATACGAATGATAATGTCGATAATGCTATTTTGCAAATTGATCGAGATTTTTCTATCGTTTTTAATTGCATATATTCGACATTTTAATATCAAAATATTTTACGATCTAATCATACAATTACATTTAGATATTTAATAAAGTGATTTATATATCTCTACGTTTCAATTTATAACTCTATTTTGTCTGATAACAATTGAATATTTTAATTTTACGAAATAAAATTAGAAAAATATTTGAATTAATTCTACAAGTTATTCGTTACAAATTTTTAAATTTTTTTAATGAAAGAGTAATTATTAAGTTGCACGATGAAAATTAATTAATAATAATATAAAATTTATTAATATTATTAATAACAATTATATCAAATTATAATTGATTTCGAAGAAAATCAGAAATGTTACTAGAAAAGTTATCGATTTCAAACGAAACGACTTTATAAGAACTATTTTGTCAGATTAAACCTGTTTTACCTTGGTCGAAAACTTTTCGTTACCTTAGAATTATTGTACCCTGCTGTGAGTTCTTCCTGAGATGTGCAAGGAAGAAGGTAAGAAAGTTATGGAGGAAACTTCTTTGGATAGAACGCTCAGATTCGTCGAGAAAGTAGAAAGGTGATGTTCGTTGTCCTGAAACTTACAGACAATTCCCAATGAGCAATTACGTGAATGTGAAAATGACGACGTAATTCTTGCTTCCTCGAGTCGAAATAATTTCTTTCAAAACTTAATTACGAATATTTGCACAAATCTTAATTTAAAATCATAAATGTGGAAGTACGGTTTAAGGCTCGTGACCTTGAAAAAAAAAAAACGAAGATTCATGTTTATAGAAAATTCGAAGTTTTGACAACGTGGATGTCGTAAAAGTTCATTGGTTTGAGTAAAATTTCACACTAAACTCAAGTTTAAAAGTTGTCGTTACTTCGACATTCTTAGAAATATCCAGCTTTGGATTCTTTCAGAGAGAAAAAGACATCCCCAAGGATTTCCAGTTCTTCTTCCATCCTTACTTAACCCCTCGTATCTTCCAAGAGGGTTGAAATACCTTTGCGACCGCCAGTTACAATAGTAGAGTTGGAAATTTACTTAGGTCGAGTAACTTCGCCATCAGACTGGCATCTATTACTACTGTTGCTTTAACATCCAAGTCACGATTTTCCGTTCGATATCATCGACATGGCCCTTCTCGATGCGTACGATTAAACGTTCACGTTTAGATATTAATCGATCGATGATTTTCGCTTGAAACTTTTTGTATCTTTAATTGTCACGATTTTGTTTTTTGTTTTATTTCCGTTTTCTTTTTTTATTCAAAGCTTTTACAACATCGTTAGATTTTTTATATAACGACAAGAAAAAGCTCCATAATGGAAACGCGCAGGAATGTACGGGTATGTGCAGAGCAGCAATCACGCGTGAAATGTATATGTATATATATATACAGTATATGTATGTGTATATATATATATATATATATATATATATATATAGTTTCAAAAAATTCCTGAAATGATGTTTTTGTATCCCCGATGAACATCTACCAAGGGAATAAAAAATGCCACAGCACGTTGAATTTACTTTTTACAAGAGGAATTTAATTCTTTATATTTTATCAGACTCAAATTTTTTTGATAACTAAAAACAAGGATTGGTCGGACTCGTTGGTATTTCAGGAAACTCAATTTCGATTGGCTTTAGCCTACAATCCAAGGGGGATCTCCTTTCCTGTTCTATTTTCTTTTTACTAAAGAAAATTGTCTCCGAGTGATTTGATTTTATGAAAGGAACATATGAATGAAATTAAGATGGAGGATCAAATAAATATATTTATTTGTATGAACTCATTCTTTCAGTTATTTACTATAAATTTTTTCAAGGTCCCATATCTTTTTTAGTATCATGTAACCTTTCATTTTATATTTTATTTTTATTTGATTTTATTTGATTTCCGTTTCAAATCCTATTGCGTTTCTTTCTTTCTTTTTTTTTTTATTATTTCTTTTTTCTTTTTTTTTTTTTTTGTTTGATAGACGTTTCATAGCGTCGTTCAAGTTCATCTTTCGAATTTGTACGGTCGATCAAATTTAAAGGAATATAACTTCCCATGGATTTCGATTTATCTTTCGTTTGACTGTAATTTCATCACATCTTAGATATGTCTCGTGTCTGATCCGTAAAGTTTCGAGGGTTACTAAAGTTTAATAGTGGTTCGATGTATCCTACCTTCGATTATTGGAAAAGACTGTAAAATAGAGAATGGAGTTAAGATTGCTCCGGATTTTATTATTGTAAAGCTTCCAGATTTATTTTCAATTTTTCTAGGAATCCTCGTATATTTTGTGATATATCTTATCACGTTTGAATTTTTCTGAAATGTTAGAATAATATTTAAGAAAATAGAATTGTTGGATCGGTATACATGAAAAAAAAAAAAAACAAAAAAAAAACAAAAAAGAAAAAAACAAAAAAAGTGAATATTTATATAGAATATAGAATACATGAAAAATCGAACAACTCGATGAAGATATTATTTAAATAAAATTTTACAAACGCAAATAAATTATTCCGTATGATAGTATTAAGAATTCTTTTATGATTCTTACTATGAATGAAGAAATTTCTTCTAATATAGTACGGATCTAAATGGAGTATTTACATTATTGAAAATATAATACGCATGTACTTAAAATGTGATCCTAAATAGGAATGTAGGTTATTTGAAAATATTTTCCATTGGAGCTTTTCATGAGAACCAGTAGTATTAGCTGTAACAGTAACACAGACGTAGGCACTCGTGTACACCAGTTGGTTTTAGACCCACTTATTTGCTGTCCTCCTAAAGTAGTATAACAACGCACCAAGCGGCCAATAACCATGTAGGCAACTGTTTAAAAGCAACCACTTTTCATTGTTGGCTATGCTCGCTTTTAACCTTAGCCACTTAACAATGGCAATAGCAGTAGTTGTTTTAAGTATACTCTTATAACTTTATCCTTTATGTTTCTTCATATTCTAGGATTTATTTATTAATGCCGGCAATTCATTTTTATTATTATTACTTACTATTACCAGAAGTATTAATTTACAACGAGCATCCCTAATACGTTTATAACAAAGTATTATTCTAAAAAGGTTGATCTCAATGAATACATTAGAATATCGTTGGAAACAAATGTGTCTTTGTATTATCCCTTAATTTGGCTTCCTTTTAACTCGCACTATTTGAATAGGAAGAAAAAGAAGGAAAGTTTTTGAGTGATCATTATTACTGAAATTGCAGTTGCCAAAGTTCAACGATAAATAACGGTAGGAGTAAAATTTTACTACCGAAGAAAAATATTACTTTTTTTTAAGCTTGTCATACGCAAAGGCACGACGAATTAAGAAACTTTATCAATTAATTAATTTCTCTCAATCAATATATGTACTTCCATTAACGTGATAGAAATTCGTTGGATTGTTATTTTACCTTCATACAATGTAATAGATCTTAATGGCCGAAGTATAGTTGGATATCGCGTGAGTCAAAGCAATCACTCTTTTTCGGATACATGTCTAAGGGCCGTTTCGCCCTTATGATAAAGGATGACCGTTGATCCTTCTCTCGTCCTTTTCGACGAGAAAGCCACTAGCAAGAACTTATCGTATCCGCAAAATCTCTTCGAGACGAGTCTCTCTCTCTCTCTCTCTCTCTCTCTCGAAATACCACCAAGAGAGTAAGAAAACTTATCAGATCGCTCGTAAAAAGTTATTTCCTGAAAACGAACTCGCTAACCTACCCGTTTCAACAAAATCGGACAGTATCGTGTCGATTTTTCGAAAAGTAACTTTCCTTCGACATCCAAAACCCATGTATTTATAATAAAACTACATTGGTTAGTTGAATTGTCAATGAAATTTCTTATATTTATAACATCGAAAATGTTTTTCTCGATGTATAATTCATACATACGTATAAATCGTATTTCAATTAATAAATGTTTTAGTAAATAGAACGTAACATTTATATTTTATATCTTTATATCTACAAAATTCAAGTTTTTTTTTTTTTTTTTTTTTTTTTTGGATAAAAAGGAATCTCTCTACATTACCGTAATCTTATGTTAATGGCCGACCCTTTTGAATATAACATTCTCCATTTGTGCGTTTCGCTTGTTCGCAATCATTTTTGATGATCAAAGATATCTTGAAAATAACAGAAAGAAGAGAGAAAGGAAATAAGATAAGGAAATAAAAATGACTATAAAGTCTGATTATACGAAAAGTTGAATAGACATTTTCTGACCAAAAATCTTGATCCATCCAGCTATCGAATTCGCAATTTCTTTTTTATTTTTTCTTATATACTCTTTCGTTATTTCGCTTTCTTTTCGTTTACTCTCAGTTCGACATGTCGTGGACACAGAAAAGAAAAAAAAAGAAAAAGAAAAATTTCGTGAAACATCTCAACACTTTATCGCCGTGGGGAAATATACACTCTTTCTCTTTCTCTCTCTCTCTTTATCTCTTTCTCTCTCTCTCTCTCTCTCTCTCTCTCTCTCTCTCTCTCTCTTTTTATCTCTCTCTTTGTAAACGCTTGCCGACGAGAAAGGCAATGAGAACAGTAGTTTTATTTGCAGTAGAAACACTTTTTTAAGGTACAAAGTATCGATCGTTTTAGATAAAAATAGCTATCGCGTTAGTTCACTTCTAGCATAGTAAACATAGTTAATTATAGATTAACGTGTCATTCGAATTAAAAGCGAATAAAATGATCAATTATAACTAGGATTCGTTCTAATGGAAATTTATTCGTATTTAATCCGAATCCACTCGATATTTTTCAAGAAATTCAGATGATTTTAAACGAAGATATTACGTTCCTAGGTAAAATAGTCTATTACTTACGTAGAGCGGAAAAAAACGATTACGGTTGAATAACGTTTATGTAGTAATGGCATTAGAGGACATTGGTCTGCTAATTTTATTCTAATTAGAACAAAAGCTCGGGTTCATCCAGCGCAAATCCCACGGAACAAAAAAAAAAAAAAAGTGGTACCTACGTCTTTTCTCGTCTTTCTGGCGAATGCTCTAGACCTCCTATCTCGGGAATAATTCTCAGGGAATAATGGAGTAAGCCCGTTCAAAAGTCCCATAAATCCACGAAACGCGCGCCCCCACCTATGGGGGGACGCGAGGGATGTTGTGGGAGATGGAAGAGGTGAAAGAGAGAAGAGGGGAAGGTGGATGCCAGAGGCATCGAGATGTTAGTGGTGGAACTGACGGAGGTTGATGCTAGCTCTTGAATATATCGGTAGTAGTAAACGTTGGATGGTAGTGCGGTGAGCTTGTGGTAGCAACGATGGTGATGGCAACGGTAATGGTAGTTGTACCCACAGAATTCTATAGCGAGCGAGGGAGTTAAACAGCCGGAGGCTACCAATTCCCCGGCTGCTAACTGCCTTCAACGTACGGGCCAACCCTTCGAGCACTTTTCGTCGGGTATCGTGTAAGCATAACCGTCCTGCGTGTGCACATCTTGCTACAGTAATAATTTACCTGTGTGCTCGCTAATTGGTCCCGATTTAAGCTGAGTATACGGGTGTAGAATTTTTCATAATACCTACTTAAAATATTATTGAATTGACTCACCATGATTATTGGTGGTTATCATGCACGGAACTTATGAGATATTTTGCGATAATTCAAACGAAACATTCTTGTTTATTTTAAATTGCAATCTCTTCGTAGAATTATATATTTGGTTTCGATCGATCGTTTTATTGTGATCCGTTTAAAATCGTTGGCAAATCATTTTTCCTTTTTCTTTATTTTTTTTCTTTCTCTCTCTCTCTCTCTCTCTCTCTCTCTCTCTTTTCTTTTTCTTTTCTTTTTTTTTTTTTTTTTTTATAATCGATTAAACGATTCGCCGAATTTATTATAGTAGGAAAAACGATATCGTGCATTTAATCCCTTAAGTGTTAATTGACCCTTCTTTCCCTCTCTTTCTGAATTATTAGCAAATATTACGTTTCGTTGAACATTAAAATGTTTATCGATTTTTTAACATTTTTAAATCTCTCGATCTTTTATTTATTTGCATTCATTCACTGTGCTTTTGTCAAAGAGAGATCAAAGAATGTAAAGAGGTAGAACTGTAAACGGGCAAATAGGGCATTTTCTTCTGGAATATTAATTACACAATTGGAGGGAAGGATGATAAGGAGTTACCTATTGCATTGCAAATTAAAAGAGGAGTTTGGAAGAAGTGGTTCGAGGTACCATCCAATGATCCTTCTGGAGTTCGTTGGTACGGTGATTCTTTTTCTTTCCGTGGGGAATAAGATGGTGATGTCTGAAAACGTAAAGAAGCGAAGAAAGGAGGAAGAAAAGTTAAAAAGAAAGAGATAGAGAGAAAGAGAGAAAGAGAGAGAGAGAGAGAAAGTAAGAGATGAAAGGAGAGAGGTAAGTGGCAAGAATCGTCGAAGAGGAATAGAAGGAGTAGGATAGAGGGGTGTGAATAGGGGGTGAAAACAATTAGCCCAGCATCCTATCTCAGCTCGGCATGCATCAGGAGACGTATCCTAGTGTGGGTGGTGCTCTTCGAGGTGAGAAAAGGAGATCGCTGGAGATGAGCCTCCATGAATATATCGATATCCCATTAGAGGTTTCCCTTCCTCTTCTCTACCCCTGCTCTACCAGAGTTTCTGCTAGACTGTTTAAAGAGTGGGCTGGAAGCCAGGATCGAGCCGATGAACGCTTCTCGCGTTCTCTCGTGTGCTATCGAAGTAGGAAACTGAGGAGGATGAGAAGCTGGAAGAGTAGGTAGGTAGGTAGGTAGGTAGGTAGGTAGGTAGGTGTTATAGAAGGCGGAGGATGAGAAGGTCAGGACGCGAGGATGAAACTTGTCCGATGCTTCCAAGATGGTTGGGGTTCGAAATGGAGGTGTTCTGGTGCTTTCGAGTTTTGCCCTCGCATCGACAACGACAACGAAGACGACGACGACGACGACATCGGAGGACTAACGGGGTCGACCTAATCCCGACATTAATGCCACGGCAGGCAACTACTATCCATTCCTTGCGCCTAAGAAGCGCTGTGCCATCGTTTCTACGCTTAAACCCTTCCTTCTATGTTAAAAGGAGGAAGAGAGAATGGAGGAGAGAGAGAGAGAGAGTGAGAAAGATAGTTATCGTATCTCTGTCTTCTTTCCACCTTCATCATCGAGATCTTCTACTTCCAGAATATCCTCCTTCGCATATCGTATCTTCGATCGCCGATCCTATTATATTTTCAATCACGTTTCTCCAAGATAGGTACTCCATTTTTTCGATCCGAGAAGCTGAACACGGTAACGGAGAAAAAGAAGCATTTTCTTATGTGAACGTAGGCTAAGCACTAGATTATCACTGTTAGAGTCGAATCGACGCGACGGCTTTCTCATTTTTTTTCGGTTTTTTTCCTTTCTTTTCTCTCTCTCTCTCTCTGTCTCTCTTTTTTCTCTCTACGCGTCCCGAAACTTTCTTCATTTCGGGATCAGCTGACCACTCGAGGACGTCTAGTAGAGAGTACGAATCGCTGTCTACGCACGAAGTAAATATTGAAAGGAATCTCTGTTAAAGTATCGTTGGGTTATTTAAGTCGGGGTTCACGTCTTTCCTAATAAGAATTTATTTCTCGCTACCCTTATTGCCGGTCTCTATGAAAGTGAGTAAGATATATATATATATATATTTATCCGATAACTTTAATAGCACTTTAACTTTTTCTCGATATAGAAGATGTAATTTGTATTATATTATACATTCGAGTTTATCTTCTCAAACGCAACCCCTCATTTACTTTGAACAAATATTCCTTCTATTACCGTAGACTCGGTTAATTGTACCTTTTCGGCCATTGCCTTTCAACATCGACAACCACAAGTTAATTAGTACTTTCTCCTTGCTTCAAGTACTTGTGGTCCGTGGTTTACATTTTTTACGACGCGATCCTTCCTACGTTCGTATCTATCTATGTCCATTGTCGGTTAACTCATAAACCGACTCCATATTTGTCAATTTTAGCGAGGATGACTTTGACGTTGGAAATAGAAGCAATGATGACTTTCGTAAGCACGTAACAAAATTTCTCGAGATAATAAAGATAAGTATACAGCGAAGTAGTAAAGAGAAGATTGATTCTCATTGAGTTAACGATCGACTTATTTTTGGCCTCGTAGTTATAACTCGTAAATTGAACGAAGTTTCAAATCATAAACATACACACGTACACACGCACACGCACACACGCATACACAAACAAACAGAAAAAGAGAGAGAGAGAGAGAGAGAGAGAGAGAGAGAAAGAATAGTTGGTAAGGTTGAATTTCTCGAAATAATATTTCTTAGATCCACTAAAGTAGAGTTGATGTACCGATCTAAAGGTAACTATGCCCCGAGGGAAGTGAGAAATGAAATTCCAGCTATCTCGGTACATGGTCAAAAATAAAGTGAGCCTCTTTACTCGACTGGCCACGTGTAATAGGTTGAAAGAGACGGGGGATACGGTGCTAGGTAGAAAACTTTCATGGAATACCGAGCAGAGTACGATGGAGGAGTCATTCGCTTTCTCGGTACGTGAGCACACGTTTGTAAATAGAAGTTGATTCATGAATTCGTAACCAGGCGACCCTTGTAAAATTTGTTAACTTTCTTGTTCGTCGATTTAAGATCTTATTAAAATTGAATGCCCCTTGAATAATAATACCATTGATAAAATATTATACCTATCGTTTTTGTTTTCCACGCACTCAATGTTTCTCCTATTGTTTTCAATTTAAATGATTTCTTTCTTTTTTTTTCTTTCTTTCTTTCTTTCTTTTTTTTTTGTCTCTTCTTTTTTTTCAGAAAGGATCGAAAAGACGAGAAAAAGTTTATCGGAAAAGAGTTTCATTTTTAAATTCACTAGATGTATGAATGGATTTAACGTATAAACATGGGTGGGAAGTTTCGAGGAACTTCAAAGATACGTTTAGATTTCAGGAAAACTCATCTTCACGTTTATACTTTGCTCCACGCGAGTCTCATTATTTCGATTTCTTTCAAGTAGTTTACCCCAAGCGAGGCAAAGATCGTAAAAGTGTGTTCCTCCAATTAGTACATACAAGTACGTATAAACGTGACTAGAAGTTTATACGGAAAATGTAATCTGATAGAATAGCACGTTTTATGGATACAACTGTTTGGCGTGTACGTTTAAACATGGAAATACGCATGGATACGTAAGATCGAGATGTATGCAATTTCTTAAGTATCATATGCTATATTTATATTTTCACGAAGACAACGATCTGTCGTAGAAGATAATAATGAATGCGAACGATTCTTATAATTCTTTTTGTTAAATAATGTCTTTATGTTAAATAATGTTCGACGTATGTACATCTGTATGTATATACATGTAAGGTAAAAAAAATATCTGTAATATTTTGATCCAATATGATATTTAATAATTATGTTAATTATGTTTGTATCGATCAAAGTCAAGAGATTAATTAACAGTAAATATATACTCGCTAAGCTATCAATCCATTGTATTAGTTTCCATCTGATATACGAATTTCATGTTCATTAGGTAATTTAATTGTCAACAATGAGTTAAATCCACATTAACAATCGTAAATCATAAATCGAAGAACATATGATATCTCACAATACATTCTTGGATATTCCTAAAATATCAAACTATCAAAATATCTTTGTTACTAAAAGAATTATCGAAAATATGTCCCAATGAATTTCAATTGAGAGAACATTTTTCCTTGACAAATCACTTACGATTTCTTATCTCGACGAACTAGTAGATTCTCTACTAGTAGAGAAAACGACCAACTTTTCTAATGTCTCCATTTAAATACTGAAAAATTTCACATTCTTTCTACTATGGATTCCTTATCGGCAATGTTTCTCAGAGATGGAGATCTCGATGTTTTTGGCGAAATTCACGAGTACGATTCGTAGTTTCGTAAGGAGTCGTTCGAAGAATGGACCGATTTAATTCGTACTTCGTCATTGTAGATGAAGGACAATAAGATAATACTTTCGTCGGTCGGATTTTAAATCTCAAATAAATTTCATTGATTTCTTTCGCGCAAATGCATGTTTCTTTTTTTTTTTTTTCTTTGGTTGTTGCGTTTAGAAATTCGAAAAAGAAAAGAAGAAAAAACAAAAAAAAAAAAAATAAAAATAAAAAAAAGAAAGAGAAAGAAAAGAAAAGATAAGAAGAGAAAGAAAAAAAAGAAAGGAAGGAAGAATTTGATCCACGAAAATTTTAATTGATTTCGATTTCGTAATAATAACTCAATTTCATTTACAAATGGACTTGATATCGCGGCAGGAACAATTTTCCGCAATATACTTAAACCATATCCGGATGTGCCGTTTCCTCTGCTATTTCCGACAGATGGGATTATATTGTATGCAGATAGTCGCGACCAGAAAAGCACACGACAATAATACCCACGTTGCTCGTTGCTAACGCAACGCTCCGCGTTCGAATGTATCA
>NC_140811.1:3762500-3785000 GCF_050613455.1 Vespa mandarinia | reverse complement strand
ATACATAAGGATCCTTTGATATTGATTTATATTCGTATACGATATATGTATGTACGTATATACGTATGTACGTACTTATCTACTCTTTTCCTTCAACCATATCTATACACACATTATGTGTATTTTTGTACGTATGTATGTATGTATGTATGTACGTACGTATGTGGGACTTCGTACATTCGCAAAACTTCAAAGTTCCTATTCTGGAATGATATCGATCAGGATCGATTCCGTTATCCTACCGAGTCATTCATCCACCAATTCAAAGCGTGTTTCATATTCCCAATGATGAGAGACGACACAAATTTTTTCTTTCAACAATTTCACAGTACCGTACGAGCAAGAGAAATTTCACGACTGATCCTAAAGAAGCAAACAACTCTGTTCGTGTTTAAGTATTCTTCGCGCGGATAACGAAAAAGATTATTTACTGACGCCTATCTATAGAGGAAACTGAAGGGACTACTTTTATCTCACTCTCTCTCTCTCTCTCTCTCTCTCTTTCTCTCCCCCTCTCACTATTTTCAGCTTTATGGGATTTTACGGAAAAGCAGGATATCCGTTAGTCTTTCGAATAGCAGAATCAAATAGATCTCATGTCGTCACTGACACAAATTTTTCGATAAGTTCGTTTTTTGTATATTTTTTGAACGCGTATCTACTCGATACAGCCTTCGGTTTCAACAGATTATCAATCGCGCAAAATTGCATCAACACAGAGAGTGTGAAGATAAAGACAAACAGAGAGAGAGAGAGAGAGAGAGAGAGACAGAGAGAGAGAGAGAGAGAGAGAGAAAGAGAGAAAGAGAGATAGAGAGAGAGAGATAAAGAAAGAGAAAAAGAAAGAGAGAGTGTTATACGTAGTTTTGTGTCGCTTTCGTTTTCGCTATTTCTCTTTTTCTCTATCTCTCACTCTCTCGCTCTCTCTCTCTCTCTGCAGACGGGAAATGGTAGGATCGACTTACCTTCGTCGTTGGAAAATGTCATTATCGAGTTCGGTGTCTCGTGAAACCGACTCGGATCGACGCTCGTTACGCCTTCCCAAACGGACACTCGACCTCGTTTAAAGGTTCTCGAGGGCGTCCTTTCAAACCAGCGATCCTTAATTAATCTGGAAATCGAGTCGAGGAGAAGGAAGAGCCGAGTTGCGCCGATAGATCGAATCCAAAAGAGGTATAAAGAGAAAGACAGAGAGAAAGAGATAAGAGAAGTGAAGAGAAGAGAGAAGAGAGAGAAAGACAGATAGAAAGAGAGAGAGTGAGAGAGAGAAAGAGGGGGTGGAAAATGATAGGGCATAGTGGAAGAGAAAACTAACTCATTTCGAGAATCTGAGCGGCTTATAAGTACGATGGGGTTGCAATGGCCACGAGCAGTTTCTCTTTGGCCTCATATAATCCTTTCGACTTTATTGTATCTTTCCTTTTTTACTCTCTCTCTCTCTCTCTCTCTCTCTCTCTCTCTTTCATCCTTAAGTTTTTTATTTATCTCTTTTCTTTATCATCCTTATCACTGCTAATATTCCACATTCAGGTAGCGCGAACTACCTGATCTTTGCGGTTAGAACTTCTCCAATCATTGACGCGCTTCGTCTTCCTTTCTTCACGAATAAATCAAACGCTAATCTATAGAGCTAATTACTTGGGAGAAATAGGGTGGATGGGAGAGGAGATGAGTTAATTAAGTTCGGGGGAAAAAAGCACTTGGAAGGGGAGGCTTCGTTGCAAAGAGGCATTGACGGAGGTCTTTTTCATTGATTCCTTCTTTACTTTTCTCTTTGTTTTTATTGATTTTTTCGGTTTTTTTTCTTTTTTTTTTTTTATTTATTTATTTATTTATTTTATTTTATTTTTTTTTAATAATGAGATATTATCGTCTTTATTGGTAGCAGACATTTCGATCGATGATAAGTTGACAGGTTTTTGTATCTTGTAAAATAAGTGTGAATACGACAAACATTATACGTGTATATATATATATATATATATATATATATATATATATATATATATATATATATACATATATTCGTATATGTGAAATCTTCGACGAAAACAAAAGGAGATTTCGTCCCCTTTTTGTCCTCTTTTTTTCATATAATATACGCTTAATTATCTGTAAACATATTTTTTTTTTGTTCTTTTTTCGTTTCTTTTTCTATTTTTGCTTTTTAAATTTTGCTTTTAATTACTTTCATTGTTCCTCTAATTCCTTTTTTCCGACTTTCGTTTCAACGCGATTATCGACAAATCTATACGCACAATCGTACACTATTTACAACATTTTTCGTTCTTTTAATTTTCGGCTTAATTTATTTCTTTTCGCCATTATATTCATACGTGCGCGTAATGTGTATGCGATGTTTATGTGTATATGTGTGTGTGTGTGTGTGTGTGTTTCATATATATATATATATATATATATGTATTATATAATATATGTAATATGAACGTATATGTATGTATGTGCGATGCGATATAACCTTGAAAAATTCCGATATAAACATATCATTTATCTAGCTAAGGTCGAACACGCAATAATGAAAAAGTATTGGCAGTCAAATTAGAATAGCATTTATTACGATTTGCTTTCACGGCACAAGGTAGTATAGAGAAACATCAAAAATTTGATTTAATTTATGCCTTTGGCACATTGAATGAATATTCCTGAATCTCATATTGCTTGGTCCGTGATTAACGAATTATCGCCGTATTGTGTATTCGTGTATACAAATAATTAGCCTCAGATTATATCAGAACGAATAAATAAATATTACAAAATAATGATTATTTCGTAAGTTATTTTCAATGGTTCGAATAATTTTGACGTTTCTCCGTAATTGGATTTCTTGTTTTTTGTTTTTATAATTATTATTATCATTATTATTATTATTATTATTATTATTATTATTATTATTATTATTATTTCCCCGATAGCATATTTTTGTATAAAGAATCAATAAAACGTACGACCTTAAAAATAAAACACATTTTCATTTGGTTCACTAATTTTTAATAGAGAATATTATTATATTCGCGACGATTACTAAGAACAAGAAGCATCGTGATTTCGATTTTGATTAGCACGATATTAGACACAAACGAGAGAAGTTATCACGGTAGAGACAAGGATCGATCAAAAATGATCGATTAGGGAATGTTTCGATAGATCTTTCAATCTTAAAACTCAAAGTACCAAGTACAATCGATCGATCGACCAATCAAGCTAATTCCAACTAATTCGGAGGAAGCACAATAGCATTGTGAACGAAGGGACGAGAATTGTACTCGAAGCCGACTTCGGAGCTTCTTGAGCGAGTCTTTGATTACTCGCCGCTAACGTAGCAGTTTTTTCTGTCTTGAAGGCTCGTACGTTCGGTATATCTGGTAAGGAAGATTGACAGACCAAGTGAAGAGTTCCTCCAGGAAAGTGTTGCCGTTCCAAATGCAAAGAGAAACTCAATCGTGAGACTGATATCAGGATCTCTTTGTTGTATCCAGTAATTGGTAAATACGTCGTTTTCGTTCTGTCTACCTGTTTTCGATATAAAAATCACAATGCTATATATCTTATAACCGGAAAGACAGAGAGAGAGAGAGAGAGAGAGAGAGAGAGAAAAAGTAAAATTGAAAAAGAAAATTAAATGAAAAAGAAATCTCTCTCTCTCTCTCTCTCTCTCCCTCTCTCTCAGAATACAATCGGAATAATCTATAAGAAAAATTTTAAACACAATGAACGATAGTATCAATAATAATAATTCCAATCTCGTTAATTTACTTGATTAAAATAAAAGAGAAATAAAGGATTATATATATATATATATAAAAGAATTATAAATATATTCAGAATATCAATGTTGTGGTTTTAGGTCAATTGAAAATTTATGACATTGTTACGAGAGGATATAGATGTACAGTAGTAAAGTATGCCATTGGATGGGTGCAATGGAAATTGCAATTGTACACAAATCACGTTAGATTTAGGTACTTTGGCAATACGCCAAAGGTAATTGCGGTGCTTAAAGCGTAACATGAAAAATCGTATCTGTTTCCCTCGAATAGAGCAAAGGGATGAAGTTATTTGTGAAGCGATAAGAGAGATAAGCAGGTTCGAACATAGCTAATATATCTATTTTACGATAATTTTATGTATCTTCGAACTTTCTCCGAAAATACATTCTCGTGATTTCACTCATTTTCTAAGGCCTTTAAACTTATCAAATATTTTATTTTTTTTTTTTTTTCCCCCGGGCATAAATCTTTTTCTCCTAAAACACGTACACGCATAACCATGTAATTCGCGTTTTTCTAAGACCTACACTTTATTTAGATATTAATTACGCTTGACTCACCTCCTTGCCATTGAGAATAAAGGTTAGCACTGCTAATGGGTAACTCAATCCAGATGTGCACGCTACTTCAAGAATCTCACCGATCTCGTAATAAGGTCGAAATCCGTCAAGAACAGGCGGTTTTGTCGGTAGCACTGCGACGCTCATATTTGCCTCGGCATATGTCATACGAAAACTCGGAGCCTCCGAAGACACCTCGCATCCATAAGATCCGGTAAGATTTATTCTTTCTGTCGATTTCAGAAAAGTCATATCATATTTTTAATCTCCAACATGTCATCATTTCTTTTTCATTTGCAATAAAATATCGGTACATAATATATAGTGATGTAAATCCAAAAATATAATTATTTACACCGATCGAAATATTCATATATATATATATATATATATATATATATATATATATTGATCATTTACTTTAAAAAAATATCTACATCATTAATTAATATAAATAATGAATACAAAGGAATAGAAGTAAAACTGATAAACTTAAATATATGGTCGAAAATCAAAGAAAAATTGAAACTGCCTTTTACGTTTCTATCGAATATTTTATTAAAGAAAACGAAAAATATAATCCTTTCATTTTAAATAATTCAATTGCATACCTCCGCGATTGTTCGATTGTCCCAGTAACTTAACTTGTCGTCCATTACTTTGAGCAATATCCACGACTATGCCTTCGACGGGAAAATATTCGCTAGCTGGAGTAGAGCTTGGCATAAATCTGAAGAATTCGACTTCATCCTTGAACCATTTCACCGAATAAAGATCTTTACCACCTAGATCGTATTCGCATTGTAAGGTGACTTCTTCCCATCTTGGATCCGCAATCGTTGGCACGTCCAATCTCACTATTTTTGGATCCTGTCCTGAAATAATCGATAACATGCGAGAATTATTATCAGCTCGTGCGTGAAAAATATAGCCGAATTTGTTCTGAGTCAACTCGTGAAAATCCTTTCAATAACATGCGGTGCAACAATTCGAACGATCGTTACTCTAGACGATCTTTTAATAAAACGATATTTACGACTATAATCCCTGTACGTTCGTTCATACGAAACATTATGTTACTCAATATTTCAATAAATACCTTGTTTCCATATATTTCTTTCAAATTATTCATATTTAATATTTGAAACGACGCTCGATACAATAACATTCAACGTTAGATATTAATCATCATTTCGATATAATTTTTATTGATAATTTCATATATATAAACATAAATTATAAAGGTAATTAGGAAAGTAATCTACATATGTTAAATTGCAGCAATGCTTTTAACTTACGATTAATGTCCAATTTCTGATTTCAATTGATTGCAATTAAAATTACATGAAAAGATTATTTCTCAAGAATAAACCTATCCATTTATCTTTTTCTTGCTTGTCATTATAATGAAAAATAATTTTTCAAATGTATAAAATAATTTTAATTATATTAATCAAAATATCTTAAAACTACGAATAACGTACGATTTAAAACACTTTCATAATCATCGTTATTATTATCTTGAATCATATTTATGATTTAAATGTCTTTAAAATCGTCTACGTTTCGAGGATTATAATAATTGATCGAATTTAATTTCTTGTGTCATTTCAAATTGGCAATGTTAAAATTGATTTAATAATCGATTAAATTCGTTAATTATTTTTCTCGTAAAATCTTATATAATATTTTACATTTTTCTTTCTTATTTCTTTGAAAATGTCCTTCTTCGCATGACAATTATTTATACTCCTTACGAGTACAAGGTAAAAAAGTGAAAAAAAAAACATTAAACAAATAGGTTAATGAGAATCCTACACAAGTAGTACGTGCGACAGAATATTTTATTTTATTTTACTACGTACACGTAGACTTTTGTAGATGCTTTTACGTTATTATTTTGTAAATGTTTCCATTATTAATCCGTTATACGATCGCAGAATCTCTTGAAAACGTTTATGTTAAACCGACCGAGATCGGTGATAGGCGTTCGAGCATAAAGCTCCTACTACAATATTATAACGTTTACTAAAACGCACTGACCGATGCAAATGTGGAAACGAAAATACGGTTAGTTCGTGAATGATTGCATCCGCGTTTTTCTGCGAATTGAGAATTTTAACGAGACCTACTCGAGCTACTTTTTCAAGCGTATCGCCCCACTTGTGAGAATTATTTCCATCCCTCGTTTTGGAAAAATTCAATATGCGGAAATTTCCTATAATGAAATTAGAAAGCTTTAGATCTCGATTAATAAACATCAATGTACGAAGAGTAAAAGATAAAAAGAAAAAGAAAAAAAAAGAGAAAAAGAAAAAAAAGAAAAAAAAAAAGAAAAAAAAATATTAACAAATATCAATAACAATATCAGATTTATTGATAAAATGAATACCTCTTATTTTTATATTTCACTTTGTTAACTTCAAATGTCGCACGTTCGAACGTTCGTTTAGATATGATTGACAATTAATGAATTCAATCTTATACGAAAATATTCGTAGGATGATCGAATGAAAAATCAAAATATGAGAGAAAAGGAAAGAAATATAGGATTAAAAATAAAATGAATTTTTATTCATAATCATTTACTTCGATCGATAGTACGATGGAAGAATATTAATGCATTTATTGTGGACCAATCGTCATTCAGCGATTGCCGCAAACATCGTCGTAATTAAAAATATTCGTTTAACCAACCGTACGTGTAATTATCGCCGTCGAAATCGTGTATTCAACGGGTCGAAGCGTGTTGCGCAGAGTATAAAATGCAAAAGAGGGAAAGACCAACGAACGGTGGAACGAAATGTTGGTCCGAGAGTTGAGAGAGGTTGTGTTGCAGCAAACATTCATTAAGATCTTTTCCGGTTGGTGTTCTATAGCGATCGATAGAATGCAAAATATTTTTTGCTTGTTATTCGACAAGAAAATTGGTTGAAACTTTGTTGAATTATTTATACGTTCATAACACTTTTCGTTAAGATCTTTTCACCCCGATATTTTTTCTCGCTTTTGCCGAGAATATAAAAGTAAAAAAAATTATCCCCCTCCCCGTCCCAATTTCATATCGTTTCATAGTTAAATTATTGGCAATGTACATAGACAAACGCGTTTATATCTACGTAAGACATATAATTATTCGAAAAAGTGTAAATAAGAACGTAATTATATTATTTCATTATTTCTCGTTGATACAACGTTATAATCCCAATCGGTCGTATTTTCGTCTTAGCGAATAGACAAAGATACAGAATAATTGCTCTGCAATAATTAACCAAAGGCACTTTTACTGTTTATAAATGCTTCCGTACTTTGTGATTCGATAATAACCAACAGCAGAATTTTCCAAAACAAAAGGATAGAAGATAAAGAGGCTTTTATAATAGGTTTCTTTCGTGATACCGTATTTACTAGTACAGTGGCCCATTCTTATGATGATACTACACTGAATTCCCTATGGTTTGGTGGTAATTTGACCAGAGGCTTCGCGGAACAATAACGAGAGTTTTTAAATAATTCGTTGCCTTTTCAGGACCTTTGTGTTAGTACAGGCGGTAGTTAACTGCGATACAATAGGGTCCACCCCCTTCCAGCTTTAGCTCCGTTACAAAGTCCTTAGGGTGTACGGAAACATATACTATATTTGGAAGTTCATTTTGATAAATTAATAAACCTGCCAACCACCCCCCAAGAATGATGTTTACACGTCACTCAAAAATACAAAAATGGTTAATACGTTTTATTTATCATCTCGGCCATTATCTTCTATAGAAGATATTATGAACGCAATACAACTCATTCATATATATATATATATATATATATATATATATCTCCTCCGTGATTATTTATATATTACGATTCAATTAGCGTTGTAATGATCAAGATAAATAATAACTCGTACACGAAACTGTATGTATACAAACACATTATGTATCTAATGCAATATATCGTTTGTATTAACAGCTATAAGCATTAGACTCTTCTGCATCAAGTCGTTTTCCAATTAACGTAATTGTCGAAACTAGCAAATATTGTAGACTCAACCGAGAGCAGTATGTATTCCTGATTTCTACTGTATAACACATTGTGCAGTATTTATTTTATTGGTTTGCAATAAAATAAGAAAAAAAGTGTTATCGAATATGTGAAAATTGATACAAAAGATTTTTTTTTCTACATTTGCCTGTTATTTAAAATAACTGTTATTAATGAAAAATAAATAAATAAAAAAAAATTAAAAAAAAAGAAAAACAAGAAAAAAAAACAGAGAGAGAAAAATAGAAAAAAAAGAGTTGATTCATCATCGTCGTTCGTTAAATTAATCTTTCCTTTCTTTTTTTCCTTTTTTTTTTTTCTTTTTTATCATTTTGTCTATGACGAAATACGCTACGTAATATGGATCTACATTATTTTTTAGAATATTTTTATACAATATAATGTCAAAAAAATTATTACGTTTTTCGCAATTGTGTATTATACAAAAAATTCTCGGATTAAAAGGACAAAGAGCGTTCTCGTTTTACTATCTCTTTCTGACGTTCATTTATATTCTCGTATGTATGTATGCATGTTATTTACTTGCTCAATTTCCTGTGTTCACTTTATTCTCGATAATCGTGATAATTACACATTCACGTTCCGTTCAAAGTACTTAAACGAAGTTCGAAGTAGATCATATTCGGCATTAAACTTAATTCCACTATTAGTAAAGTAAAACTATAAACTTATTAAAAGTTATGCATTAAATATTATACTCTTTATTTTACGAGTTAAGTACTAGTTTGGTGAGGATAATGATCGTTGCATCGATTACCGTTCATAATTAATTGTTTTACTTGAAAGAGAAGAAAACTCGGAATATAATTATTATATTAGCCAACGAGAAATTATTTTACTTTTTTTATCTCTTTTTTATTCCATCCATCCGATTCGAAAATTCTGAAGACAAGCATTTTGCTTACCTTCTCTCTCTCTCTCTCTCTCTCTCTCTCTCTCTCTCTCTCTTTCTCTCTCTTTCTTTCTTTATATATAGTCTTTATCTTTCTTTTTAATTTGATCATTCTTTCTTTCTCTTTTCTTTTATTCTATCTTCTTCACTTTCTATCTCTGTTCGGAACAGTAGATGGGTTCTTGGCGTACCAATTACGCTGGCAATTAGTTTAATAATCACCAGATTAATTAATATGCCACGCGACGGGCCAGAGGACGAAAGACAATGGTTCTCCAACGCGATCCACCTTCCTGTCGCGTTTGCTCTGGCGTTATACTAAAAGAGATGAATAGAGGAAGAAAGAGAGAGAGAGAGAAAGAGAGAGAGAGAGAGAGAGAGAGACTGAATGAATGAGAAGGTTCCAATCGTTTCTTCATTAAAGGTAGATACTAATGCGACAAGAGTATTGAGAATCTTTAAAATATAAAGGATTTTGATTTGCTTCATTTACTTAAAATGATATACTTTGATGCTTTGACATTGAAAATTAACGTCGTACTTGAACGATATCGAAACCTTATTATGTATACGACTGAATCTAAATTTTCAATGTACAAATAATGTTTTCGTTTTATAAATAACATTTACTTGATGTTTATAAACATCGGATTGTACGCAATAATATATAACACGTACATATGTAAATAAACACATAACGATCGACGGTTCGTTCGCGGAAAGATTTCAAAAAAAAAAAAAAAAAGAAAAAAAAACAGAAGAAAGTAGAAGAAAGAAAGAAAGAAAGAAAGAAAAGATTAGTAATAATAAGATCCTTGATGTGGTGAGATCATGCGAGAAAATGGTCCGAGATAATTTAAGTTCGCTTTATGAAAGTTCTTCAAACTTTTCCTTCGCAAACGTTGTTGAGTTTAACGAATCGAGGATAAAAGTGGATGTAAAAACGTGGAAAATAATTAAGCATATATAATATACCGGTTCTTCGTCGAATTTTAAAAATGTGTTCATTAATATCGATAAGTTATTACAATATGAAAAAAAAAATTACATTATCGTGATTCTTTATACGTTAGAGTATTATTTATCTATATATGTGTGATATGAATGTACATGCATATATATATATAAATACATACATATATACTTACGTACGTACACCACCATGATGCAACAATTTCACGCAAAGTTTCTCTTTTCTTTTTTCTTTTTCTTTTCTTCTTCTTCTTCTTCTTTTCTCTTTCTCTCTCTTTTACGCATTTTTTTTCCTTCTTTTCTAGTTTATACCTAGCTAGGTCAAATACGAGTGCAACTATAGTGCTACGGGTAACCACTGTTAACGGTGTTATTTGTTCGCTAATTAATCGACCAATAAATTCGACGAAAGAGAAAGAGCGACGGAGAACTCGTTGCTTTGATCGTTTGAGGTCTCGGTATATATGTATGTATATATATATTTATGTACGTAGCTCTCGAGCGTTGACGTATAGTACAACGAAAAGCGATAGGTTAGAGGGAACTAGAGTGGGGGGAATGAGGGTAGAAGAGAGAGGGAAGAAGAATGAAAGAGAGGGAGAGAGAGAGAGAAAGAGAGAGGGTAGTAGAGTACGAGGGTAGCACGTTTATTCCGTTCACTTGCTATCGTCGCGCGTTCCAACAATTTGCTTTCCATGCGTTCCTGCTTGATCCTAACCTTTCCCTCTTGATCTTCTTTTTTTAGTTCGAATGCGATTGGAATCTCGTGTTCTCGTCGCCACGAGCCATTTTTTACAAACGAACCCATTCGTCGAATACGCGATAGCTTATCACGATATCTCTCTCTTTCTTGTTTTGCCTTTCCCTTGTGCATTCTCTACCTTCCCTTTTCATTCTCTTTCTCCCTCTCTCTCTCCCTCTTTCTCTCTCTCTCTTTCTCTCTTCTTCTTCACTGAATATTCCGATCGAGTAGAAGCGATCTCAACTTTTTTACGTTAACTCTAATGATAGCGTTTAATCGATGGTTGCCCGTTGAATACGAAAAATGTGGGACTCGATAGCACCAGTCGGTTCATTTTCTCTTTTTTCATTTTATTCGTGAGCTTTTACGAACCAGTCAAATCAGCCGTGATTAAAGCTTATCATTTATCTCGTCTACGTACTATACGTATTTTTTGTAAAGAGAAATGTGAAATTTCTTTGAAATTTCATTGGTAAAATAAGTTAATGAATAGTAATCGATAAATTACTGTGTGGATGTCTCTCTCTCTCTCTCTCTCCCTCTATCTCTTTATTCAGTAATTTTGTTTTTATCTCTCTTTTTATATTGTTTTCACCTTTCTCTGTTTTTGTTTCTCCTTTTTCTTTTCCTTTTTTTTTTCTCTCTTTTTTTAAATGTTCCAAAATATATTCGAACAAAATCAATTTCCAGGGTTTCAAGTTTGTTCGTTTTCGAAGCGACGTGAACGCTTCAAGCGTCGTCAGTTCCGGTGAAAGACAAAGAGAGAAAGAAATGGAGAGAAAGAGAAAAAGAGAGAGTACGCGAACGCTTCGAGCGTCGTCAGCTTCAATGAGAGACAAAGAGAAAAAGGGATTAAGAGAGACAGAGAAAAAGAGAGAGAGAGAGAGAGGGGGGAGAGAAAGAGAGAGAGAGAGAGAGAGAGGGAGATTTTATTGACGCAAATTGGCCGAAATTTCGTAATCGTTTGTTGAAAGGCTATGCTCGTATTCTACCAGTGCTGGTGCCTAGTGGTTTACGAGAGATGTGGGCGGGTCAGGAAGTCAAGTGGTCAGTCGCCATATCTTCTTCTTGTTTCTTGTTCTTACTAAGACGTTGCGGGACTCGTCAAGGGGACACTTTAACGCCACTCTCACACTAAACTCACTGATATGTACGCGTATTCCACTTACTCTTCCACAACTACTATAAAACGCGCGAGTATTATTTCTCCTCTTTGTCCTACGCAAGCACATTTTTTTTAATTCAACTAACCAGCTGCACGAGAAACGTTGTTAACTAACGCTTGCGCATCATCTACCGAGAAAGAAGAACGGTACTCTTATTCTAACTTACTCGAGAACATAATAAGCGAGATTCTTAAAACTTTTTATCTACATTGTCCTGGTTTAAAGAAAAATAGATTTCTCTTTTCTTTTTTTTTCTTTTTTTTTTTTTTTTTTTTTTTTTTTCTTATAAAATTTCTTTTCTTTTTCTCTTTCTGTTTTTTTATTTTTATCCTCTTTCGAATTAATAAGAATAACATAGATCCGATATATTACATTCAATTTCATGATTGAACGTTGTTACTTATACTTACGTATTCATGTACGTTCGTTCGGTAGATGTTACAGATTTTTTCTTTTTTTCTCTCTTTTTTTTTCATTTTTTTTTTTTAATAAAAATCGATAGTGAAAGAGCTAGATAGATAGATAGAAAGAGAGATAGAGAGAGAGAGAGAGAGAGAGAAAGAGATAGAAGAAATAATATCACATAGCTTAATATTTGTAATTTTTTCATTCTTACGTTATCACGCAGTGCGGTATGTTAATGAATTAATAATTTTTTGTAAAAATCAACGGAGAGAAAGAAAGAGAAAAAGATAGAAACCGAGATGAAGGAAAGAATATAACGTGTAATTTTTCTATTCTTATATCATCACATAAGGCTATGCGGCATGTTAATTAAAATTATTCGAAATTTATTCGGAAGTTATACATTTTCTTCGATACCATTCTCGCTATTAATATTACCAAATGCATATATGCATGTTATACATTTCCTTTCCTAATAATTTATCGCAGACGTTAAATTGGTAATGAAGTAGCGCATTCGTACATAGATTAAATTGTAATTTACGAGTAGAATACGTGCATGAAATTTACGTCTAGTGAAGTGTGAAATCCCCCCCCGCCGCTATCCCTCTCCCACCCTCCCCCCTGACCTATCGCCTTTTCTCTTTTACGGTTTTGTTTTTGTATTTATGTGTTCAAGATAATTTTAAACTTGAAACGAGAACTATAATTCATCGATTAATTACTGTAGGTTTCAATTTCAGTCGATTCGAGATCGTCACTTTTTCAATAAGTTAATTGTAATAAAGTGAAGCAGATAGAATTTAATCTAAACAAAAAGGAAAAAAAAGAAAAAGAAAAATAAAAAAGACAAACAAAATTCTTAAGTAATTTCTCTTTCTTTTTTACTCTATACTGATTGACATCAATATCTTATAACGATAAAATTTTTTATGATTTAAAGTAATATTCTACAAATCATTGCTCTTCATTGATTTCAATCGAGATATCATCATCAAGGATAACAAGCGTTTATTGGAAGATAATTGATAAATTAAAAATCGAGCCAATAAATTGACATTCCTGTTTTATTACGATTAGTTAAACTACAATTGATTATTTTATCATTTGTCATTAATTAAGAACTGAATATATTTTTTTAAAGCCAACACACGTGTCCGATTAAAAAGAAATTAAATTATAAAAATATGATTAGAGATTACTTTAATTATTTTTTATATATTTCTATTCGTGTATAATCCAACGAATGTCGAAACATAAAGACACAAAGAAACTTCATATTTAACAAATGCTCATTATCTATTGAACTCAATGACGAAAACATCAAAGAGATACACCTAATTCATAATACTTATATGTATAAATGAAAGAATCAAGATAAATACAGATTCTATTATCCGCAACAACCATGCATTTGGATTCTTTCAATATAATACATGACAAAGAAAAAAGCATACATTAAAGCAAACGACATTAATCGAAACAACTAACATCGAGATATTCTAATTAAAAAGTTTCCTGTCCCACAAAGAATCATACGTTTTACGTAATAACATATTGCATAATATACACGTTAATACATGCAATATCGAAATAGAGAAAAATATTTGTATATATATATATATATATATATATATATATATATATACATATATTCATTCAATGCAATTTCATCGAAATGAACGAGCAACCATCGAAGAAATTTGTTCAGATAGAAAAAAGAGGAAAAAGAAGAAAAAAGAAAGAAAGAGAGAGAGAAAGAGAAAAAAGAGAGGACAAAGGAAAGGAAAAATGAAAATGACCAAATGGTCGAGTGAAATCGTAATCGAGTAGACGAGTAATAGGAAGGTAATGAAAGAGTGCGATAAGAATGAAGGGAACAGTGGAAAGTGGTTGATGAAAAGGTAAAAGAATGATCTAAGAAAAGAGAAAAGTAGCAAAGAGATGAGCTCGTTCGATAATTGGTTCTCAAAGTAGCCCTTTCTCTTTTCTATCTCTTTCTTACCTTCTATCATCGGTCATGGTATTCTAGCCACGGGCTATGCATTAATTCGGGAACGATCCCACGGGAGGAATAAGGAATACTGTTATAAGCAAGGAGTACGTTGCAACCGGTTCTATCTCTTTCATTCCCTCTTTCTCCTCTTCCTCATACCCTTATCCTTCTATGGATAATTGCTTACGAGTTTACCCACTGTCTAGATCTCATCAGGCCTCTTCTACCTCCCTTTCTTCTCTAGCAGACCCTTTGCCTCTCTCTCTCTTTCTCTCTCTCTCTCTCTTCACACTCTCTATCTTTCTATCGTCCTCTCGGCCTCGTTTCTCGTCCTACGTGCTCCCAACGACAACACGTGGCTACTAGTATCACGCGTCCACCCTGTTTTGCAGATGCAGCTGCGACTCGCGATGCAGATGCAGAAGCCCCCAAGGGACCCTCGAGAAATTGGCTCCTACTATCGGACAGGCTCTAATGTCTTACGCAATAATTAATTTCAATACACTAAGACGACTGTAAAACAATGTCTATGTTATATAGAGAAAACCAACTAAGTTAAGGTTTCCATGTTATTCGTTCATTCTCTCTACCCGTTTCATTTTGAATTTTAATTTGACTTTGAAATTCATCCCTTCATTCCTTCGTTCCTATTTTCCTTCATTCCTTCCTTTCTTCCTTCCTTCCATCCTTTATTCCTTTCTTCCTTCCTTCTAGACAAAGAAAAACATCAAATTAATCTAAGCTACTTATAAAGACGACGCCGGTCGACTTTCATCATCGCTTTGTCGGCAACGTTTATCTCGAAATAAATAGAAATATTGAAGCTCTCTGTTAAAACGTTGTTTATCGTAAGAGTTGAAAATTTTGAAGCCTCTGTCACGATAAAGTACATTCACTTTTATTGTCCTAGCGAAGATAATCAATGCCTAGCATCCCTCCTTCGGTCCATTACGAAATTGCTTTTCTCATCTCTTAGTTATCACTGAAGCTACGTGGGACACGAAACTTTCAGGTACCAACCGCATGAGCAAAGATTAAAAATATGAAAAACGATACTTCATATATCTACGCGTAGGAATGTCCTTGGCAAAAGAAGAAAAAAGAAAAGAATAAAAGAATAAAGGAAAAAATTTTCATTTAACATGGATGTTAAAATGTTCAAACCATTTCATTTTATAATTCTTCGTTATATAAATATCATAATTAATTATATTACAAGATTATTATAACTCTTTGCGCGAGTATACATTTTAGTAATATACGGATAAAATTAAACGGACTTTGACTTTTGAGTTATATTCGAAAAGAAAAAGATTTCGTTTGCTTTTATCATTATTATATTTTTTTTTTTTAATTACTCTTTTACTTCGACTTCGTTTATTTGTTTCGATTATACGTATTTCTTTGCGAGAATCGTAGTCGAGGACAAATGCTAGTTGCTATGGAATGACAGTGTGGGAGTACTACTGTAATCACGACAATGGAGAAACAACCGTATCCGTTGTTCGTCGTTTTGTATAACGAAGTAACTGATGATAGCGACCGTTACTATAGAGAGACAGAAAAAAAAATGAAAAGTGGGAAGTGCGAGGGCGAAAAAGATAGGAGACGTTCGAGATGGAAGACGAATGAGAAGTTATTGGATGCGTTCAAATTAATTCATTAGCAATGCCAGATTTCCCTATCGTATTAAATCTTTAATATTTCCAAATTTGCATTGCAAATTATTGATATTAATGCACTACAAAACCGACATTATCATTTACCATAGTCTCTCATTCACAATGTTCTTGAATGTAATATGAAAACTCATAATAATCCCTTAAAGGATATTACTCGACATAAGATGTAGATAATGTATTTTAATACTATCACGTATGTAGCTAAATTGATACATTATTTATATCAAATTAAAATATCATTGATTCTTATAGATAAAGTTTTTCAATATATACATACACAAAACATTTTTGAAAGAAGAAGAAGAAGAAGAAGAAGAACGTTCGCCTTATCAATATTTCAAATTCTTTTCGAGATCTTTATAAAATATTTTCGAAACACTGACGGCCAGTCCATCATTTTTAATTATGTTTTCTAACCTTTTGTTCTACCTGTCTCTCCAACGGTCCCTGAACCGTCATCGGTAGGATAATGAAGTCCCATTGGTACAACCCGAATACACAATTAGTGCTTGTAATGTTGCCTCTGAAAGCAGGCGAACGAGACGATGGCGTTCTCCCTCTCAATATTCAAAACGAGAACCAACCGCGACGCAATTGTCCCTATATCTCCTTCTAACCCTACCATAACCCTGTATCTAACTATATCCCCGAGTGCCATTCAGTCATCGAGTTTCCGTCGTTTTCAAATCGTTCCTTCTCTTCCATTTCTCTCCTTTCACTTCTCTCTCTCTCTCTCTCTCTCTCTCTCTCTTTCTCTCTCTTTCTCTCTTTCTTTTTCTTTTCCTCACATACTCTTTCTCTCTGTCACGTTCGAAGATTATCCTCTGATGCACGCGAAGATTTTTCTGAGAGAGGATATATAAAGAGATAAGCGATTTAACCACTTAATTCACTTGGTGTCCCTTTTTCTTGTCCTCTCTCTCTCTCTCTCTCTCTCTCTCTTTCCTTCTTTCTTTTTCATTCTCTTCCTTCCTTCCTTCCTTTTTTCTTTTACCCCATACTTACGCGTTGTACGAAAGAATTATATCACGTCCGTGCCTTTTGGTTACGTTCGTTTTACCAAGAATGGCCTTTTATCGCCGCAGAAATGTATGGCTGATGTATTTATGAGATCGGATAAAACGAATTTTTTATGGGAACTGGATGTCCGTTTAAAGAATTTCTTAGGACGTTAGGGGAACGGTTATCGATATACGATTATTTTACTGATTCGTTTTCTTTTTCTCTTTTCTTTTTTCTCTTTTTTCTTTTCTTCTTTTTTTCTTTTTTTTTTTATTAGAAAATTAATATGATTTAATATCGTAATGCAACGTTACATACGAGTCGACGTAATAAAAAATTCTTTTCTAATTTTTCTCTGAACAAAGTTTGAAAGACAATAATCGCAAATTCTTCGATGCATTGTCGATATATACATATATCTAATAAAAATTGAAAACGAGAGAAATAGTGAATGTAAAATAGAGAAAAAGGGGGAGAGAGAAAAAAGAATTCTTATACTCATAGAATGGACTTTTCGATTCTACGAAAGGCTGAAAGTGTCGCTACTCAAGAAATCCAAAGTACTAAATCTAGATTCGATCTTTACGTTAAGCACGAGACTCTCGATGCAGAAGGTTTTCTATGTCCGTGAAGAGGATATCAAGAGAGTCGATAGCTATCTCTGATTCATCACTTTTCAAATCGACCTCTCTCTCTCTCTCTCTCTCTCTCTCTCTCTCTCTCTCTCTCTCTCTCTCTCTCTCTCTCTCTCTTTCTGACTTCTTCTTTTTTTGCCTTCCCCGACATTTTTCCTGGACCAATCACGAATAAAGTGAAATCGATCAGTATGAAACTTTGAAATCCATTCGGAAAATGAATTCGAATTCGACGTATGGAAATATAGCGTATTTAAGCGATATCATTTTCGTAGAATTTTTAATCTTGACTTTATAATATTACACTCGCGTTTTTTTTTTCTTATTTATTTTCTTTTTTTTTTTTCTTATATTTTTTTCTTCTTTTTTCCTATAAAATCGTATTGCGGGAAGATAGAAAACTTCGGTCGGAACTTCTTTCCAAACAAACTGAGTCGCGAAACTTTGATGTACGTGAGAGTGCAATTAAAAGAGACTTCGCGAGTGCTTTTGAAAAGCGACGTTCTACTAACTCATCGAGATAATACATCTTTATAATTATGTTATACATATTAATATAATCGTGAGAGGTGTTTAATTATGATTTATCTAATAAATCCGATTTCTTATTTAACCTTATTTATTCAGATGGTAATAATCAATACTTAAAATTGTATAAAAGATATGTATAATATATGTTGATCGAATTATCTAGAATTTTTTTTTTTTTTTTTTTTTTTTTTTTTATTACGGTATTATATTTATTATCATTATACATACATATATTTGTACATATGTCAAATCAAAATTGAAGAGACAACATTTCCTAATAAAAATAATATCCTATAGATGGATTCGGCAAATGTTATCTCAAATAACAATCTTGTGCCGTTTAGATTGGATTCATTGTCTTAAAGTATTTGTTAAACAACGTCGAGATTACATGAAAAGACGAGACGCGAGTAATGAGTCTTGAAATTAAACAATTGAAATAAAAAAAGTTAAAAGAACAAAAAAAAACGAATGAAAGAAAGAAAGAAAGAAAGAAAGAAAAAGAGAGAGAGAGAGGGACAAAGAGATCAATCGATCTATCTTAATCGAAACTTGAGATCGCTTGTAGTCTCGAAAGTATACGTCAAGTCTTCAAGACGATTTTTTTCTCTCTTAATAAAGGCAACGACTCCGACATTCAGGCTGGAATAATTGGCATTAATGAATCGGGTTGAAACCAGCACGGATCTTATAAACTAACGAGCCCAACCGTGACGCGGACCGAAAGGGTAAGAGAGAGAAAAAGAGAGAGAAAGAGAGAAGAAAAGAGAGACAACGATGAAGTGGCCATGGTATTGTCCCACGACTTTGACTCGACGACGTTAACGAGCGCGTACAAACATTGGACCAGGGAACGCGTTTTAACCTTTAAAATTTCTTTTCTTTTTCTTTTTCTTTTTTCTTCTTCACCATTTCTTCCCGTCTCTCGAGATGGTTCCCTTGTCCAAGATCTTCTTTCCGTTTCTTTTTTCTTCTTTTTTCTTTTTTCTCTTACCGACACTATCCGGGCTCTCATTTAGATTTCTTATGTTAGCCAAAAGTAAATCGTTTGGAAAGCTTGTCAATTATCTCAATTATGCAATCCCAAGACAATAAATTAAATGTCTGGGATATTCCCTATCACATGTCTGTTTCTATATATGTGTATGTGTATATATATATACATATAATTGAATGAAATATACCAATGTAAACTTTTTCAATAAAGGATTCCTATTGTTTTCTCATTCTCCGTTCAGTCTTTGCAGATTCAATTTTAAAAAAACAACCTAATCACTTCGTACGTCTGATTTATTCAATGTGCGTTTGAAAAAAAAAATAAAATTACTTTTTATTACCGTACGAACAAATACGTTTATGATCCTCATTTGTCCTCAATAATTTAATAATTTCTCCATTGGTTAAACGATATCATTGAAAAAATTAAAACGTTTACTTCTTTTCGCTCGTAAAAGAATAAGAAGAGAAAGGAGAAACTTGAAAAAAAAAACTAGTAGATAAAAAAAAAAAAATGAAAAAAGAAACAAAAAAGAAAAACTATAAATTAACCATTTCATAGTGATATTTATTTCATGTCAGAAAAATGATGGATAGTTAAGATTCTCATGACTCCACTTTTTAAAAGGAATGAGGGATAAGGGATAGAGGGACACTCAATGGAACGGCGAAGTTAGATAGCAAATCGAACTAACAATGTCGATCAATGAAAAAGCTCTCGCTTTACGCTTCATTGTCCGCAGATTCATCGATGACAAATTACAAATTGGCGATTGTATGGGCAAACTTAGAGGGTGGGTGGGGCGGGGAGGTTCGATCGGCGGGTCAGAAAGTAACAGAGCAGATTTCTGGAGGGTCGTTCGCCGTCCCTCTATAAAATCAATCTTGTTCTTTCACGTAAAAATTAAAAATAACGTACGAAATACAAACGCGTAGAAAAGAACATAGTTTATTCAGCGAATACCATTAATAACCCGATGGTACACGTATTCGTTTTGATAATTAAAAAATAAATCGAAGAATAATAATCGTTTTGTTATCTCGTCTCTGATTACTTTTTCATCACGACATCTTCGCGCGACGGCGGATGATAACAATTTTTCTGTTCTGTTTTATTTCGTTCCTTTCTTTCCGGAGTTTTTTTTTCTTTTTTTTAATCATTTTTTACCGCAATTGAAATCTTTCTTTTTTTTTTTTGTAATTTGCTTCTCTTCTCGTTCCTTCCTCCGTACGAACTTTAAATATAAATTTGCTGCAGGAAACGATGATCCTCGATGAGGAGAGATAAATAGAAGCGCGTATATCGAAGCGCGTATGTCTATGTATGAGTTTTCGAAAAGTATCATTAACGCACCGACGATCGAGGTCAAAAGCTTGCGTACATGTCACGCGTGTTCGCGCAAGCGCATGCTTACGAGTTATACATGTTCACACGCGAATGATCGTTCGCACGTTCGCGCTACGAGTGAATTTTGTAGCGTGTATATTCCCTGTGTAAGAGAATAAATCCGCCCGAATGCACGCGGGTCTCATATCTTTTTCTATCTGTCATCAACAGATCTACGATTCGAGGAACGTAAATATAATACGAAGGATTTTATTGACTGAATGATCCGATGACGATCAGATCTCGATCAATATTATTTTGATGAAAATATTTTCGAAAGATTCCTGCCAATATTTTTCTTCCATCATCTATAAAACAAAAAATAATAGTGAATCGATAAATATAAAAACTAAATAAGCCATAAACATTTGGTCAAAATGGCTCCTTTCGAAAATTAAAAAAAATTCCTTTTTTATTATCGTTAAACGTCTTTTATCAAACATTTTTATTAACATTTTTTTTTATTAAACATTAACGTAACTTTTACATATACATACATATACGTCAAAATACATATACGAATAATTAACAAATTTAATTTTTCTCAACGATCCGATTACTTTAAATATCTAGATATTTCTCAAGGAAAAAAAGAATAAAAAAAAAGGAAGGAAGAAGAATAAGAATTATTTACAAATTTATACGACAAAATATATAAAACATTATCAATCCAAAATCTTATGAAATTAAAGCCAAGAAAATAATATTAAAGATTGATTTACCGTCGATCAATATTAAGACGGAGATCACGAATAGCTACGAAGTTCCTCGAAGATAACTCCTAAGCGGATAGATTTACAAAGAGAGACAAAGAGAGACAGACAGACAGAGAGAGAGAGAGAGAGAGAGAGAGAGAGAGAGAGAGAGAAAGAGGTTAGGATGGGGGTAGCATAGAGAAAACGACAGAGAACGAGCGAGAGAGAAAGAGAAAGAGAAAGAGAAAGAGAGAGAGAGAGAGAGAGTGAGAGTAAGAGATCGAGGGAAACTCGTTGAAGGTAAATGGTCGGATTAACGTCAGCCATCGTTCATGCCAGTTTCCCGAAACGCGGTACGCGGTAAACGTGACAACGATCTGAAGAGGCCTTAAAGGTCGACCCAGCAAACACGAGATCGACAGTCGAAAGTGGTCCTTCAACGAGACGGACCTCTCCGCGCTTCCTCGTTTTCTCTATTGTTTCTGCGAACGACATCGAGCACGCGTCCGCGAATAATAAATTCGTCCTGTCGAGTTTCGTTTCTCTCTTCCTTCGTCCTCTTTTTCTATCTTTCTCTCGCTCTCTCTCTCTCTCTCTCTCTCTCATAAATATATATATCTCTCTCATATATATATATATATATCAACAACACGAGACAAGAGTCAGTCAGCAACGAACGGAGAAAGGAACGCAGAAAACAGATAGAGGAACAAAGAATCCCAAAAGGGAATATTTTTATTATCTCCAATTATTATTAATCATCGCCAACAACGCGTATTATACCGAGAACATATTTTCCTTGATTTTCTCCTTTATTTCATTCTTTTTTTCTGGTTTTTATTTTATTTTTCTTTTTTACACGTCAGGTTTATCGATCATGAGAGAGAGAGAGAGAGAGAGAGAGAGAGAGAAAGAGAAAGATAGAAATTTTTCTGATGGTTATTAGACGATTAAAATTCTCACGTTTTAAATATTTCAATAATAATTTAAGCTTT
>NC_140811.1:3735000-3760000 GCF_050613455.1 Vespa mandarinia | reverse complement strand
CCACGCATAGTCACGAACGCTTTGCATGCGAAGTCTATCCGTACGGATGGATAATAGATTGCACGCGGCGTGTGATATTTTCTCTTATACCAGTCTTCTATCTTTCAGTCTATCTTCTTCAGATAAACTTAGCTCTTGAATCGTAGGTCTCGATCAGATTCTGTTTATACGAAATGAAATACGTGTAACGCTACGGTGAGTTCGTGAAAGAAAAGAAGAAAAGAAAGAAACAAATAAACCAAGAAAAAAGAAAAAAAACTAAAAAGAAAAGAGGGCAAAAAAATAGTATTATCTATTATATCACGCTTACGAAACATTTCCACCGATGAAACTTGCGTATGTATTTATATATGTATGTACGTGCATATGTACACAGATGGCTATTCGCTGTACCGTATCTCCTTCGAATGATCGCGAACGAGAATTCGAATATAAACAGTAGCGAGTCAAAGCTTGTTTCCCGGATGGAACAGGTATAATATTTGTATATACGAACGTTGATATTTAAGTTCTATTGAAATAGTACTCGAAACCCTTGTTCACGTAGATATATTTACCTACTCGGAGAACATAGCCGCTACAATAAATGGGATATTGCAGGCACCGTAATCTTCGGATAACCTTAATAATATCAATATTTACGTATGAAACGTGAAAATCGTTTATACAAATTGAAATTATTATTATTAATAATCATGCATTATATAAATCTTTTACTAAAGTTCTATTCATTCACGTATATAGAGCAACGAGACTATTTTAAAGCTGTAATTCGTTAATTAACATAATACGAAGGTTTGAATAAGCTCGTCAATTATTTTATATTGGATTTATGTTAATCGATTTGTGTTAATCAATTTATTTTATTTCAAGTGGAGAATTATGACGTGCGGTCGAGGTCGGTCGAATGTTGGATTTACTCGTGCGCAATGTGACTGCTTCGTTAATGGAATTCATTTTATTCCCATCTACGTAGTTTATAATCTAGATTTGTTTCTTTTTTGCTTTATTATTCTTTTATAGGTTACTTGCCTGTAATCCTTCGTATTTTTTTATATTAATGACTAATATATCGATCTGCAAGTCCGACGCGTATGTTCGTTCTTGCATGTAACGCTTATCTTGGATATCCGTATAGAGTTTTGTGCTGTAGGGGGTTGTACGCAGGTGAAATCACTTGAACTTCAATCCGTGCGATACGAGGCTGGATTTTTCTCGTTAAAAGTATCAACGGAATGGGAGATGGAAATTTGTATATTTTTTTTTAGAATCTCACGCTCCAAAAAACCCAACGAATATACCACGCACCAAAAAGAAGTCTTTCAGTGAGAAACCGTTGAAAATTATTTCAAATCGATCTGAACAATAAAGGAAAAAAAGAAAAGAAGTAAAAAACAGTTCTCTAACGAAACACTAACTCTAACGAAAATTTATAAAGTTCTTAATAAAAAAAAAAAAAGAAAAAAAAAAACTATCAGGATAAAAATCTGTAAAATAAGAAGAAACATGGATGAAAAGGAAAAAGAAAAAAAAAGGAACAATCGAAAAGTCACGCGAACGACTCGATAAATTGCAATTGAAACGTAAATAAAATGTAGTAGAATCGAGCGCATAGGGTCAATCGCCGTGTAACCGTTGCTTTTTCGTACACGCTCCGCTATCAAGGATAATATCAATCCGATAAGGGATAAATTCGCGGGTAGAATCACAAAGGGAACGCTACGGAAATCGTGGAGCAGATCACTGATACGAAATTAATGGTCCTCATCCGTGAATATTCTACGCGTACTTGTACGTGTACAGCGAGAGTAAGAGAGAGAGAGAGAGAGAGAGAGAGAGAGAGAGAGAGAGAGAGAGAGAGAGAGAGCGAGATTGCAGAGAACGTATATGGAGAATTCGGAGGCGTTGCATAGGGCTTATGTGTGTGGATGATATTCTAATGGGCGATAGTCCGAGCAGGCCTCTCGCGCGCATTTAGTCGAATGGGGTAAAACTGCGGTTATTTGCGGTGCACTTCAATCGAATTGGCTGCCGTTTGCATAATCGCCTCCTGGTTTCGCGTACACGACGGCGGCATTCGTCAGCGTTCATGCAACTTTTCTCACGATCACTGCCCGCAGATTTTTCCATTTCTATTTCTTTTCTCTCTCTCTCTCTCTCTCTCCTCTCTCTCTCTCTCTCTCTCTCTCTCTCTTCTCTTTCTCTCTTTTTTTTCAACCGTCAATAAAACGACGTTTTCCCTCACACTTTTTCTCTTTTAAACGTTAGAGAGACAACTATTTAGCAGTCTATTACCTTCGTCGGTTTCTATTCTTTTCTTCCTTACAATAGTGTAGTGCCTACAATTTATGAGTATTCGTTCGATATTCATAATTGAAGGCGCCCTATAAAAGTCTGAGTTATTCATACGTTGATTACACACGACTTCGACTTTTTCATTTTTTATCAATTTAATGAATTCGTTCGACGACTTGTAAATATGCTTTTTTTTTCCTTTTTACGATATACCACCTACGCGTTAAAGAATTATTTCGAATATCGTTCTATTTGAAATTTGCAATCGGTTTTGATTTTCTGGATTTATTAGTACTTTGAAGAGAATGGATAAACCAATTAATGAATGAACATGATATAATTATATTTTTTTTTCTTTCACGCTCTCAACTTTCCTCACAATTTCCCTTCGTTACTGCGTTTTTTAATTAGAGGAAATGTATTACAATATATTATTAACTTTCGAGCGTGTGCTTTTGAAATTGATTGAATCGTTATGTTCGCATGAACAACGTAATAAGGTATAAAATTTTAATTGTAATTTTAGATAAGTTCGAATAATTTTGTTATATTTTTTATATTATAGTTTGAAGATTTAAATAAACATTTAACACCATTATATTTTATCGATTTCGAATAACAAAGCTGAGGAAAACATTAATTCTAAAAAAAGTAAGAAAAAAGTTTGGGTTACGTCTGAGTAGGATGTAATGGAGTGTGGCAAAGACGAATGTAAATGGTCTTTGAAGATAAAAAGAGTCAAAGAGAAGAGGAAACGAAGGAGAAAAGGGGAGAAAAGAAAGAAATGAAAGAAGAAGAAGAAGAAAAAGAAGAAGCGAAATAAAAGAAGAAGCAGAAGAAGAAGAAGAACAAGGAGAAGATGAAAAAGAAGGATGAGAAGACGAAGGTAAAAGAAAGAGTGGGAGGGAACTTGGGATCACCTCGACGAGATTAAAGTCGTCTCACCTGTCGTCGGTGAGGAGTAGAGTAGCACCGCCAGTAGTATCAGCTGCATTTTAGTCAGACACTTTCCGCACCTGGAGCACGATTCACCTACCAAAGTGGCGGCCCACTTGCGCACCTGCACCCTCGAGTGGTTCATCGTTCACTTGACATTTGTCCGGAGAAAAATCTACGACGCTTTCGCGTGGACCGATTGTCTTTCAAAGAGAAGAAAAAGAAAAAACAAAAAAAAAAAAAAGAAAAGAAAAGAAAAGAGAAAAGAGCTGACCTCGGAACACCGTTCTCCTCTTTTCTCGTAATTTATAATCCAAGTAGTAATTGAACTTATTGGATTCTTTATTAAGGTTTCCCTCTTCTGTAATTTTACCTAGGACGATGAAACTCCTAGGATTTGCAATTTTAACTTTTCTATTACGGCCACTTTTCTCCCTCTTTACCTTTTTTTATTTTTACTTTCTTCCCTGAAAGAGAAAGATATCTTTACGATATCTCGACGTAATTTCTAATCTTCATTGTTAATTGAAACTACTTAATTTTTCATCACAGCTATCCCTCCTATAAATACGCCCATACAAACTCTCGTGTATTTTTATCCTATAACGATCGTGAAACGTCCTTTTCTTTTTCTTCTATTTCTTCTTTTTCTTTTTACTGCAAATTGAAAAATTTTTCTTTTCTTGTTGCTAAAATAGTTGCTAAAATTGAAACTGAACTCTTCTTTGTCGCTTGTTCTCTCTCTCTCTCTCTCTCTCTCTCTCTCTCTCTCTCTCTCTCTCTCTCTCTCTCTTTTGTTTCTTTCGGTTGTTCTCCCGTTTGCTCTCTTTGTCCTGGGGGTGTTAATTAGCACAAATTAATTATTCCCACTATCAGAAACTCTAACGCTACTTATCAAACTTTTCTCGGTTTCTCTTTCGAAATGTATTCACCACTGTTAAACCATGATACGAAAGAATATTTCCCTGTAGATTTTCGGCTTGAAATACGTTTGCGAATACTTATGGAATTTCCTTCGTTGATTCTCTCTACATAGCTCGCCGTTTCTGTCCAAGTATCGTTCTACTTATTCGTTCGTCTGATCCAATTATCGGAATACTCGTCTTCCCAACTTACTTCAACTTCTTTTTCACGTTATTGTCCACTCGAATCATCATACGCTCCGTAATTCAAATTTCTTTTTTTACAGAATAATTCCTTATTTTTTTTTTTTTTTAATTATTCGCATGCGATAATCCAACATTCACTAATTACTCGAGCCTTATCTTCTTCCATAATCTGCTATCTTCACGTCGTGTAGATGAACCAAACGAGAAATAGCAAAACGAAATTCCAACAACATTTTTGAACGCGAGAAAGAGAGAGAGGGAGAAAGAGAGAGAGAGAGAGAGAGAGAGAGAGAAACGCGCGTATTTCAACGAAATTCTCCCACGTGCCACTTTCTCACTTAACCACGTGGTTACGATATTCATTCACGATCTTAGTCACTTCCAATGATGATTATATCGATCTGAACCCCTCCACCATTTATTTTTCTTCTTTGATTTTTTTCATTTATCACGTCTTCGTCATATCCTCTTTGATCCCTCTCACTTTTAAGAATCAAGAACCACGCGATCCATTTTTCGAATCTTCTTTCACATCACAAATAACACATTATATCATAACGAGTCTTCAAAGAAATTATCTTTATATAATATGAATTATTATAATATTCGTTTCGTAAAGAGATAAAGTGGAAATATCAGAGATTATTGATAGAAGATCGATAGAGATTATTGAAAATTCGAAGAAATCTTCACGTACTTAATTAACTTCCGTAAGAATATGGTGGAATCATCGGTTCACGTGAAAAATTTTGACACATAGCAAGGAACCTTTTCCATCGGCAGTTCGTAGTTAACAGAAAGCCTTGGCGGGAGCTCTACGACGAATAAGGTACTACTCCCACGCGCGCATGCTCTTCCATTCTTTGGATCATCGTCCACCACCAACCTCTTGCTTTCTCTCTCCCTCCCCCCCGCTCTCTTTCCCCTTTTATTCCCCTCTCTCTTTTCCTGTGATCCTCACGAAGAATACTTTCGCTCTCGCTCCGTTCTACACAGCTCACATCTCTCGATCTGTTTTCTTTTCGTTCGCTTCTATTCGTTTCGATATTGTCCCCACCATCAGCATTCGTGCAGAGAACTGCACGTGGACGTAATGTGACCGAGGGTTGAGATGATCCATAAATCAATTAATTCGGTTTAATAAACCGTATCGTCACTCTATGACTAGCGACTTTTCGTAGGATTCCCTCTCATATTCATTGAATACTCATCTCATACTCGTGAACTTATACTCATTTTTTCTCTTTCTCTCTCTCTCTCTCTCTCTCTCTCTCTCTCTCTCTCTCTTTCTTTCTCTTTCTCTCTCTTCGATTCAAACATTTTTTTTCATTTGAATCTTTTCGTTTACATACAGAGAAATTGATCTTTTTATTTTGTTTACGATATCTCTCTTTGTTTTGATTGAATCTTTTTAAAAAATAGTATAGGAAAAAAAATATCATGTTTCTCTCTATATCGAGGGGTTAGAAATGGATGTAGAAAATGTAATCAAAAGTTTAACGATTTATTCCTTTAAATTATTTATAAAATTGTTTATAAAATTTTTACGTTTAGCGTTTAGCGAAAAGTTTAATTTGAAAAAAAGAAAATTTTGATCTAGGAATAAAGATGCATTTCAAAAATGAAATGTTAACGATAACGAGATTAAATAGGGCGTACGGAAGTGGTTACTATTAGGAAAGGTTGGAGCTTATTAATGGATCAAGTCCTTAATCGGAATCGAATAGTTCTGTACGTTGTAAATTACCACTGCGAACGCTATCACGAAATGATAGATAATGGAATATTCTTTTACGTGTAAATGAACGTTTGGAACATTCGAGTAAATTACATTGAATAGATTATTTCTCGAGAAATTTTTGTTAATGTATGGAAAGAGAGAGGAAGGGAGAAAGAGAGAGAGAGAGAGAGGAGGAGGAAAGAGAGGGAGAGAGAAAAAAGAAAGAAAAAATAGCTTTCGCAGAAATGCTTCTAACGGTTAGTATCGTATATCGCCTGTAGAATGAACGACGAAATGTAATTCTCGAGTACAATGGTAACTGTGGAAGCACGTTCGTTAATATTTGCAGGTATATAGGTGGGATGATAATTCATACAGTGAATACAATTGGTGTATTATGTTTCAATATGTGAGCTGACCGATATTGCGATTGAACGTGACCACGTAAAAAAGGGGTTACATTTATTTGTCTCGTGTTAGTGTAAAGATGAGAGCTAATTCAATTATAACGGGGGCCTATTCATCGTTCGTTTACGTTTACTACCAGGGTCTAATTTTCCCAAAACGAGTTTTCGCGTAGTTTAATTCGATTGTGGACGTAGAACCAAACATCGATTAAACTAATCGACCCCAATAAGCTTAAACTCGTAAAACCACTTCCCCGTGCATATTCAAGATTAAATGAAATCGAGTAGAAAATTTAGTAGTAGGTAGTTCGTATTCATTTTCAGGAGTATATTATTTTTTATATTTTATTACCTTAACAAGATATATGCAGGATGAATTTTTTAATTGGAAACACTTAAATATCTGGGAAACAATGTATTATTTGAAAAAGGAAAGTTTAAAAAACAAAAACTGTATATTCACGTGTCATTTTATTCTTTCTCGTTACTTTAAAGTTGCGATCGAGTTTATCGTATCCACTTTCGAGATGATAATCGTTAAATAGAATCGATTTTTCTTCAAAATGTGTGCATTCGACCCTAAAATTTTTCATTTGGCTGACCCTTCGAAAGTGGACTTGCCACATCATTTTTCGAAGTACCCTGTTAAAATCGTTATTATCGTAATGTCTCAAGGCAAGTGTTATCGCGTTGAGAAGGTCTTAAAGTCCGTTAAGAGCTCATTTGTCTTTGGAACTCATCTTACCGAGTCTCTTCTTTCGTATCTAGCGAAAACTCATTTATATCGAGACGACCCTTGTCCACCACAAAATGGTCCTTGAAAACATCTTCAAATTCAAGAATTGATTTGCCATCCCTCCTCGATTCTTATACCCACCCTTTCCATTTCCTTATTTTATCTATTATAGAAAAGTCGATCTTCGTTAGATCCCTTTATGATTCAGTTTAATCGGAAAATCCTGTTAATGTATCACGCAAAAGAAATCAATCTGCGTTATCTTCGCACGAATTATTTTTTCTGACCGAACTGACTGATCTTGACGTTAATAAAAAAAAATGATAAAGTTAACTCGACATTGTTCCTTCTTTCTCTTTTTTTTTTTGCTTTCTTTTCATTCGACCAAATTCGTAAAACGTATTGATCGCCATTCCCTAATAAAAGAGAAAAAGAGATAAGATTAGAGGACTTCAACTTTGTATTCCTCCATATTTCTCTTTGATTCTTCACCATTAACAGAACAGAACTTGATATCCTCTAACGAAATCACGCACATTTTTCTTCATTAGGACGATTACGAGTAAAGAGGATCAAACAAGTACCTACCGGCTATCTTTATATCGTTCTACAAACTGTTTAGGTGTGGCTCGAAGAAAGGGAGTATGTATTATCATCCAGACTTGATTTCCTGTCGACAGAAAATTAAAGCTAATCATTCGCTTACGGTAGATTGCTAAAATAAATGGATTGATGTAGGTGTAACGCTATCGTCAAATTATTAAAAAATATTGCACTGATCATTTGTTATGTTAGAAAGAAACAAATGTTGAATTTAACAGACAAATGTAATAGATATATTGAAATTATTTTCCTTTTTTTGAGATCATTTCTTTTTGTTTTTTTTTTTATCTATAAGTTATATTGAATTGTTACAATATAAAAATGGAAATATTGTGAAACATATTGAAATTAGAATGATGTCTAATGAGCCACACAAAATGATCGGGAAAATCAGCTCTGTTATTTTCGCACGAATAGTTATTCATTCAGTCGTGAATCAGGTATAATAGGTAGTAATGGAGCGATAAGCTTCATGAGAATATATAAAATATTTTATCTAAAAGTATGTAATCACATTGAATGTTCAACATCGAACAATAAACAATTTGTTTAAGTAACATCTTGAACTTTTCAATATTACTTAAATATTATGACTTTACAAAACAATTATTTGAATTGAAATGTAATTGTCATAGCGTCAACATCTTCGAGTCGATAAATATGATAAGCTCTTATAATTACATTTTATGTCATTTACACATACAATTAAGCTACGTATTAAATCTCTTTCATTTACTTTACGTAATCTTTATTTTTACGTGAAAGTGTATGCATTTTTTCAAATGAAAAATTGCATGTACTTAATAGTATTTAATAAATTGAGTTTCTATGTGCAGCAACCACCATATTGTTATACTCTGGCAATCGATAATACTTGCTACGTTATCCTTATCACATGATCCATCACAAGCCCTATCGAAAATGCTTAATTGATTGGGTATCGCATCGAATTAATAACTTTGCTATCGAATAAAATTATATAATATTACTTTCAAAGTACATCCTTATTAATATATAAAATAATTTTTATTAATATATAAAAATTCTTTATTTCTTATTTAAAAAATAAAAATTTTGGCGTTACGATGTTAAAAAAAATTTTATAAATTTGGTATAATCGATACTGGTTTTTCATTAATTAAAAATTTCAATACTTTAAAATTTTTGTCTCGTGGTTGTTTAATATAAGCCTTGTGTAATATAAGCGCATACGGACTTTTTATTAATTTTAACGATTACCGGATTAGTTCTTTTTTGTTCTCCTACGAATAAACATCGAAGATCTCTCTTACAAGTAAATATATTTTTATATCACACGTTTCTTCAATAATTTATCCAGTTTCTTATTATAATAATGATACTAATAATTTTTTTTTTATTTTTCTGTTCCAGAAAATCATTGTAATCGCGCGCGAAACAATGATGTAATCTAGTGTTTATGACGCTAAATTTAAAATATCGCGAAATAGAAGCAGTATTTGTTCGTCCGCGTTTCGCGATTTAAACAACAAGTGTTTTTGCATCGATTGCATGCAATGCAGTGCTTAGAGTCAGTGTTTGTTCGCAAAGTATTTTGCTTTTTTAATAATTGCACAGGTTGTATTTATAAAAGTCAATAAAGTTTCGCGAAGTAAATTCAGTGACCGTCCGTTAATAAATAACTACCGCGAATTAGATTCAATGCATCACTGAAGATGATCTCATCCAACTTCGATGTCGACCTACCTCATTTTCAACCACCTACGAATCATCCACCCTCAATTTCGACCTAAATCACGGACGAGTGTTTTGGAGCTATCACAGAACTTTTTAAGTAGTAAGTGAATTTTTAAGTTCCTCCGATCACTTAATCATGTCGAGGACAAAAGGTCCGAATCGATACGAGTGATTGGTTGTAATTAATTAGTAGAAGAACATTGAGTGACCATGAATAAATTTCTTAGGATATTTACTCGTGAATAGTTCCTTATTTTTTGATTTATTTATTAGATCAAGATAAAGTCTTTTCAAACGCGTTAGTTATAATTATTGGAAATTTTAAATATTTTAATATATTATTAAATATTTTTCTTTCGCGACAATAGTAAAGAATTGTTCTTCAGGTATTCTAATAAGAAATGAACAAGACATTCGCGATAGATAGTCTCTGTATTACAAGCGAAATTATATGATTTATTTTCTAATAATTATACATATTGCTTTTGAAAGAGGAAAGTCGAATAGAGTCATTGATAGAAAACAAAGAGACTTGTAGAATCAGTACAATTCGTAGAATAAATTAATCAATTTTTAGCATAGAATTTTCAGCAATTAATATACCAATTCTCGTTTCTCTCCCTATGCTTTCTTGATTTTTCTTTTTAGGATTTCGTTAGAGTTGCGTTAGATTTATCAGTTTTCTTCCATGTTTTAAAATAAAAAACGATTTTAGTTCTTTGGCATTAATAATAATTATCAATTGCTCTATAATAATGGTTAGGATATGAAGCAAAGAGAAAGCTATATGCCTAAAAGGCCCGCACAAACTGTGGCTGAAGAGGGCGATTATTAGCCTATTGAGTTATTTTCGAAGATTCTTTGGAATCTTTCGAGAATGGCTGTTAGTCATATTTTAATTTGACCGTAAGTGGAGACTAACCCTCCTCCAGATAGTATTGGTAACCAGAATTCACAATTGACTCATATCACCTTGCATTTCAATGTAGAGTCATCATTATTCTAACACTCATATAAGTGCGTGTTAACGGACACGATTAAAACTCCTATCGAAAAGTTCGTTTTATTTGCTCGAAAATTCGATTAGATTACCTCGCGAACGCAGATTTTAGAATAGAGTCATCGTTAGTCTATCGTGGGTTTCCAGATGCAGCAACCTCCACGTGGTGAGAAACTTGGATCGATAATACTTGCGATATATTTAAATCTAATTCTGTAAATCACCCTACATAAGTATTACCGGGCGAATGGCTGAAATGGAAAAATACATTTCAATGTATTTTTAAAATTTCTTCGATCTAATTCTGATTAAACACTAAAGTATTTAAACACTTTACATTGCCAATAATACGTCTATAGACAAATAGATAAGATATATACCGATATCGTATCTAACACGGATCACTGCAAGACGGATACTACTATGAAAAAAGATATACATATGAAAGATTAAAATGATAAGTTTACAGTCTACTAACACACTTACTTTAATCTACACGAAACCGATTATTTACGTATTATTTACATATGAGAGGGATATACCAAACAAGCTTATACAACGACACGAGAGATGGGAACGGGTCTATAAGCTTGTGTAGATTATACTTCACAAATATAGTATGGAAATGAATTAATGTTTCAATTTTTATAAAAATTATATATAATATGTAAGTATACATTCACTAATTATTATTTTCACAAGTATATAAATATCAAACTGTATACATAATTATACACATTATACACAAGTATATAAATATCAAGAATCAAACTAAGCGACATTCATCAAGCGTTCATAAAAACTTTATATGTATCTTTCTCACGACGTATGATTTTCTCACATATATATCATCTATACATGCATATATAAATTTTCTTGGAAAAGTCCAAGCTTCGTAGGTTATGTATTTTCTTATTTCCGAAAAGAAATAAAACCGCGTTGAGATATAAAATATGTACAATATTTTTCCTGTTGGCTCGTCGTACTTTTTCATCTCAAATTATTATTAACATTTATAGCATAACTTTAACAAAGTTCTCTGTATTAATGTTAATATACGCAAAGTATCTAAGAAATACGATTAGAATTATTTTATATCTAAGATAACGTTCACAATGTTTTATTTATAATTTTTTAATAAATAAATAATCATGTGCATTTGTTTAAATATTACAAAGCTATTAAAGCACATTAAATATAATATAAATGTCTGAAATTTCTTTTAATATTAAATATAAACTCGGGATTGTTTCTAATTAATAATATAAAGAATTACGAGTAGGTAAAAAATTTTTAACTATTAACATGTCAGTCTTCTTTCAGATATGGATGAATAAACATTCTAGTTATCTTTTTCTATACAGATACATTTAAATAATTAATTTAGATTATTTTACATTTATTTAAACAATATGAAGCAATGTTCATTATTATAGCATAATTTACTAATAGATGAACAAAATGTATTTGTTTAAACGTTACATATTATTAAGACATATTCAATATAAAATAATTTTAACTTTTGATAAGAGAAAATTTCAAATTTAGAAAGAATTATTGTTAATTAGTAAAATAAATAACAATAGAGCTAGTGAATTTATACAACCTCGATAATACTTCATCGCTGGATGTCGACGAGATAACATCATTGTTTTCTTAGTCTGTACTATAATTAATTTATTTAATTAATCCCTTCGATCATTTATTTAAGCAATGTATAGTATATACTTCCAACTAGTTTGCTAGTAAATAGTAATTTCATAAGAATAATTTAATAATCGAAATCTGTTCAGTGATGTAAACAACAACAAAGACGTGATTATTCGTGAAACTTCGATAGATGATAAGTCAGTCAGCTTACCGTTGGATACCAAAAAGTTAATGTTATAACTTTGAACTTATTCATTTAAATAATTAATTATTTTAATCTACAAACATATATATAAGCCTTGAGGTGTAATAAACTTATTTATCACATCGTATAAATATATATTGTACCGACTGTGTAGTTGCGCCATCTAGACGTTTGTCTACCGAATTAAAATTTGTAACACTTTTTATATTACAGCTAAGAGACCCTTGGAGCAAACGTATATACGTATTTAAAAAATAGTTTATTATCTATTACTGATATTTATAAGATTGTTTGAAAAAATCATATACATAGAGTGAGATAAACGAGAAATGATACTTTTTTTACAAATTAAATACAAATAAAAGCGGAAAGTGAAGAAACGTATGTAGATTTTGAGGTTAAGATATTGTGGCACTTCTTTTTCTTTTATAATATTTATTTGTATTTTTGCGTATACATTTATAGAATTTTAATACGTTTTCGGCGTTGTGTCCATTGTGACACGTAATAAATCATCACCATGAGCAAGATGTATTCCACTGCAAATTTATCAGACAAGGAATTAAAGGAGCAAGGCAATCGTCTTTTCAATCTTCATAAATATGAAGATGCTGCAAACTGTTATACAAAAGCAATTGTGAGTGATATCTCAAATATGTGCAGATCAGTTACGACTGCATTTTATTCCTTCAGATAAAGAATCCAACTCAAGCATCATACTTCACAAATCGAGCATTATGCCACTTAAAATTGAAGCGTTGGGAATCGTCATGTCAGGATTGTAGGAGAGCTTTGGATATAGATCCTTGTTCTGTGAAAGGACATTTTTTCTTGGGTTTAGCTCTACTTGAATTAGAACTTTATGACGAAGCTGTCAAACATTTACAAAGAGGTATGTGTTTATCTAATAATAGTAAAGCCAGTATTTATTAAATTTACAAAATATAATAAAGCTTCTTGGGAAAGGTTAATATATTTTGTGCTTAAATATTTGCTTGTTTCAATTTATTCGATATGCTAGAATAATAATTATTTTAATGGAATATAATATGGTGACAGTTATTATACTATTTTTAAAATATAGTGAAAAATTTATGATATCTTAGTTTTTAATGGTATTTAAATATTTAATTAAAAATCTCCATCGAACGATAGCATCTTCAAAATCTTATTATATTTTCTTATATTATTATAATTAATATTATTCCGGATCTGACACGGTTGCATGGAGCATTGTGACTGCGCATAATTCATCTATAAATGGTAGGAATATGTCCATTAAATTTTGAGGTAAAATACGATAAGTTGCATTGTTGCTTGGTTCTTATCATTTGGCTACTTTGCACAACTCTTCTAGAAATTAGATGCTACTGTCATCAAATTAATTATTATTAGAATGATACTAATATTATTTTGAAAATGATTAACTATGCTAAATGACAATGGCATAGCGGTGGACTTGGCCAAGGAACAGAAATTAAATTATGGCGACGACATTACCAGTGTCTTGAGGCAAGCACGCAAACGCCGTTTTCAGTTGAGGGAAGAACAGAGGATTGCACAAGACATTGAACTTCAGACATATTTAAATCAATTATTAGCTGAGGATGCAGAAAGAAAATTAACTGCTTTAAATGAACAAGAGGTCATAAAAGATGGAGACAATAAATCTGGAACAGATGCATCAAGTAGTGATTTAGCTAGGAGAAAAGAAGAAATAGAAGAAAAACGAGATATTTGTACAGCTCATCTTAATGATTTATTTGCTAAAGTAGATGACAGAAGAAGGGTCAGTTTATATTATTGCGAATTATTTTAATTCATATGCATTTTTTTTTATATTGGTCCAGTCTCGTTAATGCAAATATTAATTTTAATAGAAAAGAGAAGTACCAGATTACTTATGTGGGAAAATTAGTTTTGAGATACTTCAAGAACCTGTAATAACACCTAGTGGAATAACTTATGAACGAAAAGATATTGAAGAACATTTACAAAGGGTAGGACATTTTGATCCAGTTACACGTGTTCGGTTAACACAAGATCAATTGATTCCAAATTTAGCTATGAAAGAAGTGGTGGATACTTTTCTTCAAGAAAATGAATGGGCATTGTATTATTAATATGTTAATACGATATACTTCTATACTTCTTACATTTGATTCGTATAAAACACTAAAATATATTGTCAGTATATGATTTATTATTACTTTTGAGGATAAGCATTATTCTTTGTATACATACATATTGCGTCATTTTTATCAAATGAAAAAATAGACATCCAATACTTTAAAATAATTTGATTTTAAGTTAAACTATCTTTTTACTACATTATTTGTAAATTGTATACATATACTTTGATGGAAAGTCAATGATAAATACTTATAAAACTTCTTTGACAATTTATATATAAATAGAATTATTTATTGTGTATAGGTATACTCAATTTAGTTTAAAAATATCTGTATATTAGAATCAACATGCTACTACTTTTATGCACTCATAAGGTTATAAGTTTGACTATTGAATATGTATATCTAATTTTTTTTCACGAATAATAAGTAAAATCATTTATTTTATGATACAGTTCAGATTTTTTTATTTCCTCTGTTAATATTTTCATAAATAATTTATCTACTTATTTCATATATTATGAGTTTAATCTGTTATTAATAATACAATAAAGAGAAAGAATAGCTATAACTATTGCCACAGAAGGTGGAATAAACCATTGATAAAAGGATGGGCGAACAGTTGCTGCTGTAGAAAGCAAAATCCAACTTAAAAATCGTAACATATTGCTTAATATCCATGATTCTGAAGATTTGGAAGATATTTGTACAAGTTCAAGAGTGCTGCATACAGCTAGAACTTCCCAACTAACAAGAAGTATAGAATCTTCTGTTAATAATCGTGTACTATAACTGTAAAAATGTTTAATTTTTAATTTTAATATTGTAACAATCAAATGATTGAAATATTAATAGTAAGTTAACTGACCTGAAATTTTTTGCCCACACAAGAACAGATGGTATAGCAGAGATAGCAGTGAAATTCAATAAAATAAAAAGAATCATGTAATCTATTATTTTTTGTTGACTATTTTCATTTGTTCTTGTAACTTCGGTTTTTGTTCTACTCCTAAAAACTCTACCAATGGTAAAATGTTGTAAGCAGGACATTAATAATTCTTCTAAATAATCCTCATACATTCTCGTTAATTTTAAAAAGTGCAAAAATACTGAGATAATCATAGATAATGCTCCACATGTTGCTGGAACTAAAGATATGACAAGAATTGTTGTGAAGAATGGCAATTGATTCAATCCACCAAGTAACCAGTCAGCCCATGTTACTGAAAATGCTATTGCACGTGCTAAAAATCTATAAAGGAACGTAAGAATGTATTAAAAAAATTATTAAAAAATAATAATTTTATTACAAATAAATAAATAAATAAATATAATCTTACCTTACAGCTATACCATGTGCTAATGAACCAAGGAAAATAACAGAACAGCATGTACCTATAGCAAATAGACAAATGATGGTCAAAGCCACACAACTTTCGAAAACAAGACCAAAGTTAATACATAAAGCCATTGTAACAATCAATGGTGGAATCACATTTTTATCGCTATCTATACGCAACGATATTATTATTAAAAGTAAACTTATAATAATTATATGAAGAATGGACCAGCGATCTCTCACTAAACAAGAAATTTGATCTATTATGCCACCTTCTTTAATGTTAAATTTATATGCGCATTTCTGTTCTAAAGTCAACCTTAATATTGCAGAAACATTGGTGTCGTAGTTGTAATGTGTCTGCACTTTCATAGTTTTGGGTCCGTTATCTCTGTAAAATAAATAAATAATGTGCAGATGATTCGATTAAAACTTCTAGAAAGAGAATATATTTACATTTCAGTTAAAAATATAGTTTGACTAGCGCCAGAATTCCATGGTTCTAATAATTCAATACTAGTGTGAACTGGTCCTTTAATATTCTTGCATTCAATATTTTTAAGCTCTACATTAATTGCATTTATTTTATCTAGAGTTACATAATATCTTGTTTGACCAGGTCCAAAGTTCATCAAACCAGATAAATCAGAATTAAAAAGATTTGTAATAGACCAAGTCCTGCTTTTAATAGGCAAAATTCTTTTTTCACGAGAGTATGCATCAATGGTAACTATAACATTGTTTTCTAAGTCTTCCGAGGTCATTCTAATAATAATATGTGTCATATGTGGATATTTAATTTCTTGTGTATCTAAATCAACAACACGCCTGAGTTTGTGTAAATAATCTGGAGCCATTCTGGTCCTATTTGTAAGATTCCAGCCCCAATCACTATATAAGCAAATAAATATTTAAAAAATAAGTGAATGAATATAGCTTTAATGTTAAGATATAATTATATCAATTATCATCATACTAACCACACTCTAGAATGGTCTTGCAAATTTGATGCAAAACAAACAAAGAGCCAATCTTTTGTTTCTAAGTTTATTGTCTCAATTGTCAAATGATCACGTGGATCTGTAAGTCTAATCATTAAATATGTAGAACCTTTTCTAGAACTGTTAACTTTACTCTCCCATGTGTATTGCCTTTGTATATTTTCTATCCATTCACCATTTTTATCAAAATTAAATTTTTCTTTATAATGATATAATTTTTTTCCTGAACTTCTCTATAAATATAATAATTTATAATAAATATACATTTTCCTTTCGTAAATATTATTAATATCAATAAAAATTTTCCTTACATGTAAAAAATGATACGATAAGGCTTCCAATTTACGAGCAGGCTCATTATAAATTTGAGCTGGTTTTTTTGTATAATCAACACTATCAAATAAAAATCTAACAATAGAGAGCACCAATTGTTTGCACCATAGAATACAAAGATGATCGGTAGATTTCCAAACATCTGGTATATTTGTAGTAAGAATATTTATATCTGCTGTAGGATCTATGGCTTGATTTGATGGTACCACAATGTCTCTTGGTCCTCCAGTAATTGATACGACTGTTATCCCGGCTTCTTTAATTTGATTTGCTTTTTTTTCTAAATTATAATAATAAGTGGCAAAAGTATTATCAAATACTAGCGACGGCACAGAAGGGGTTGCTAAGTTGATAATAATACTGACAGTACTCGGTTTTGCATTTGGAACTAATAAAATAGCTCCTTTGGCTATGATTCCTCCCTAAAAATATAAGGATAATTACTCTTTATATAATTATTCTTTTAATTTCTATTTCTTATGTTGAAAATATGTATTTATAATTACCATAGAATGACCAATAAGTATAACATTATCCATATTTCCTTTATACAGACTTAAAATTTTGTTTATGCAATGGAAAACATACATAGTTTCTTCCATCAATACACCTTTTATTTAAAAAATAAAATATACATCATTACTATTTATATTGTAGATACATGCATTTTTTTATACTAAATATTTTACAAAACAAATAACATATTGACTATAACTCTTTGATATAACACATTATACATACCTCCATATAAAGCAGAATAATCTCTACCCAATGAAACGGTGAAAAAGTCAAAGTGAAAGGGTGTTCGATCTTTTTGACTTTTTCTCAAACTGACAGAAGCAATAGATCTTACTATGTATGCAAACAAAAATATATATATAAACAGGAGTATAATAAATGTTAATAATAATTTTAAAAAAAATTATAAATTACCTTGTTCATGAGATCCTACATTTCCAGGAATAAAAAGAACAGGTATTCCTGTAAAATACATTCTTCTAAGTTTTTCTGTAACAAAACCTTCTCCATATGCATACAATCCAAATCGTGGATATTTGTTCTCTATATTATCGTCCAAAGCAATTCTCTGTATTAGAATAAATAAACAAAGAATGATAAATTAATTCTTTATAAAATAATGTATTCTAATTGAATTATACATACCACATATTGCGGATATTCGAACATATAAGTCATTTCACAAGTATTTTCCTCAAAATCAGTAATGTATCGCACACCTCCAAGGATGTACAATAATAATAAAAATAAGAATAATATAACAACTGAACAGTAGAATAAAACAGACTTTAGAAAAATCATTTTTTATTATTATTTTATATATATATATATATATATAAATATATATGTATGTATATATGTGTCTATATATATATATATATTTTTTTTTTTAAATAAATCTTACTCCAATTTTAAAATAGTTTCAACATTTACATTAACCTTTTCATATTTTCTAACACATATCAAAGATTTTGACATTTATTAATTATCACTTTGGACTTTTTCAATATTTTTCACAAGATTTAAATAATCTAACAACGATATATTTGAAAGTATCAAGAACATATTCTTAACTATATTTTAAGAGTATTACAGTTTTTTTGAGAGTATTAGTTATTTATATGAAAATTGGTACAGACCAATGAAGACGATCATAGAACGAACTGATCATAACAATTCCTAAAATTCATTTTAAATTTATTTGAAATTCAAATTTCAACATGAATTAATTAATTTGTTTAAATATATTTTTTATAAATTTTGTATTGCATCTCACGCATCTTCTAATTCGAACGTATGCAATATAAAATAAACGTGAGAATATCGTGAACTTTCTTATATTATAGTACTTTCACGCTTTCAATATCACTATTCTTCAAAGTCGGATTAAAAAATACTAGTTTTAAATCAAATTTTAAGATGATTGGTACGATAGTTATTTGTATGAAGATTGGTGCAGATCAATCCAAACGATAGTAAATAAAATGAACCGATCATGATAATTTTTAAAATTCATTTTAATTTACTTAAAATTGAAGTGTCAGTATTAATCAATTAATTTGTTTGAACACTTGTGTATGTTTTATATGTTTTATATGTTTTATATTGCATAACTCAACTGCGAGTCACGTATTTTTCGATTCGAACGTATGCGATGTGAAATAAACGTGAGAATGTCATGAACTTTCTTATAGTATAGCAAAGTGCTTTCATGGCTTTAATATCATCATTCTTCAGAGTTAGAATACAAAAGACCGGTTATTAGAAAATGTCATATCCAATATAAATCTCTAATAATTTAATGATTTAATAGTACTAATTGATTAAAATTAAATTATGAGGCATGTGTATATATATATATATATATATATATATATATATATATATATATATATATATATACGATATATATACATCATTTGTTAGTGGAAAAATATAAAATAATCATTTAAACAAATTACATTCATTTATTAGTCATACAAATGGAGTATTTGTGTAAAGATATACACATAATATTTATAAAATTGTTTTATAATGGGAAATAATATTTGTTTAAAATCATATATAATTGGAATATAATACAGTGATCAAAATTGCATTGTTAGTAGCATAGACCCTTGCATATTTTGTACATTAATTGATATTTATTCAGTTGCATCATCTCTAGAAACTCCAAATGGTTCTGTTACTGTCTCTGATCCACTGTTACTAATAACAACATCCTCTGTTGGTTTATCTCGACTATCGGTAGATACACCTTCTATCTTTTTCACTACATCCTATATAAAGATATTAGAAATATATTAAAATTGGTACATTTTATACATTCAATATTAGTTTTTTGGATCATCACGTACCATTCCTTTAATTATTTTCCCAAAAACAACGTGTCTGCCATCTAACCATGGAGTTTGTACAGTAGTAATGAAAAATTGAGAACCATTAGTATCTTTTCCAGCATTTGCCATTGATAACCATCCAGCACCATAATGCTTTAACTTGAAATTTTCATCAGCAAATCTGGCACCATAAATACTATGTCCTAATGAGATAATTAAATAATATATTAAAGTATTATTAAATGATTTTAAAAATGTAATTTATGTATATATTTTTTGAAATGGTAAAAGAAAATTTAACCTCCAGTTCCATCTCCTTTTGTAAAATCGCCTCCTTGAATCATAAATTCTTTTATAACTCTATGAAATTTACTTCCTTTGTATCCTTCTCCAACAGGTTTCTTAGAAAGTTCAACAAAATTCTGTACTGTTTTTGGAACTGTATTTCCAAAGAGACCAATTTCAATTCTTCCGACGTCTTTACCGCCAATTTGGATGTCAAACCATACCTAAATATGTTAGAAAATCGAATGAATAAAAAATTCTGCTCATATTACTATCATTGAAATTATCATTATTTTATCATGAATTCACTTACCTTATCTGTTACTTTTGGTCCCTTTGCTGCCTTATCATCTGCATGAACGGCCAACCCGAAAATTATAGCCACAAGGCTAAGAACTAGAATTATCCTCATTGCAATTTGTGCGATATGTCGTCGAGAATTTCGACTTATTGAACAAAGACGTTCGACGAACAACTGTCGTTCATCGATGACTAAATTATATGTAGTCAACGGTGAAGTTGAATGAACCATCAAGACTTGAAATGCGCACCACTGCGCACGCGCAGGTGCAAGTAATGTGGGTACATTTCATTGGTCTTCCTATTTAGTAATACAATGCCGTATGCTAGAAAACAGGCACCCCAGGTTTATTAATAGAATTCATCTGATTAAAATATTATCGTTGTAATTAAAATTATTTTAATATTTTATACATTTTAATTATGATTGTATAAAATAAATATTATTTGGAAGGAATATTAATTAAATAAATTAGGTAAAAGAAAAGTTTATAAATATATGTACGCATAAATGGATACACGAGTTATAAAGAAAAAGAACAACTATTATTATATATATTTTTTTTTTTTTTTACTTATTTTTGTAGTCATAATAAAGTTCTGTTTTTCATATCGTACAAAAAACTTTTAATCTGTTTGTCATTCTTCAATCATCTCTATCTTATGCGATCTTATATAATTGAAAGAAAGAAAAGTTCTTGATGAAAATTCGATTATCGATTTCACTACGTGACGCCTAATTTCATGGTATAAGTCCCTTTCTGCCGGTAGTCCACTTATTATACGTTCAAATGTGAAAAATATACAAATATTTTAGAAAACTTTCATGAATGTTCATATCTTTTAAAATATTAAGGTATAAATAGTTATTATATTATATTATATTTTTTTGATTTTGGAAAATTATAATATATACTAATCATGCTTTTTATATTCTATTATTGATCACATGAATTTGTATTTTTTTTTATAAACTTTATCAATTTTGTTTTCCAAGTTTATTAATATACGAGTTATTTATTTCTATTTTCTTTTATCAATATTTTTTTTCTTTTTTTTCTTTTTTTTTTTATATTATGATTATTACTATTATTATAACCTTCGAATTTTCATGACTCATTTAATGTTATCAGATCATGAATATGAAATGATTGATTATTGAATGTGTTTAAAGTTTCGTTATTCTATGGCAAATATAATTTTATAATTTTACTTTTTAGAGATGGATAACATAGAATTACAAACAGAAAAAACCCAGGCTGATTTTATTCGTGAAGATTTAAATTTTGATATTGATCCAAAAGATCCACAAACTAAAGCAGCTTTATCCGATCACCCTGTAGATGATTGGATTGATATTCTTGGTAATGGACAATTGAAAAAAAAAGTTATAAAAGAAGGACAGAATGGAATGCGACCTAATAGAGCTGATTATTGTACATTGAAAATCATTGGCAAACTCGAAGATGGTACGATAGTAGAAGAACATGAGAATATTACTATACAATCAGGTGATGTTGAAATTATTCAGGTAATGTGTCCTTTTCTTATTAGTTACCTAAATTTTTCATTAAATATTTTTCATTATAAATATAAAAAATATCCTTTTTTTTTTTTATATGTAGGGATTAGATTTAGCAGTTGCGCTAATGAACGTAGGTGAAATTGCAGAAGTGGAAGTTGCTTCACGGTTTGCTTATGGTACTTTAGGAAAAGAACCTAATATTCCATCTAATGCTACTATTTGGTATACTGTTGAATTAAAATCAATTGAATTTGAAACAGATATTGAAAATCTTAGCATCAATCAAAGAAAAGAAATTGGGTAATTATTATTATTATTATTATTATTATTATTATTATTATTATTATTATTATTATTATTATTATTATTATTATTATTATGATTTGTTTGATTTGTAATCTTTGTTGGAATAAGTTTTAACATATAAATTTTATTACTATATAGAAATAAAAAACGAGAACGAGGTAATTGGTGGTTCGCACGAGATGAACCAACAATTGCAATTCAATGCTACAGAAGAGCCCTAGATTTTTTGTTTCCTTCAAAGAATTATTCAAATTCTCCTTTTGATGAAGTTGAAGAATCTGCCACTGATACGGAATTGCAGGCTTTATTAGAGGATCGTATGAAAGTATTTAATAACTTAACTGCAGCACAAATAAAAACTCAAGCGTATGATGCAGCATTAAAAAGTGTAGAGAATGTTTTAACATGTCAACCATTAAATATAAAAGCATTATTTAGAAAAGGTAATATTAATTACAACTTTATAAAAATAGTATCAATTTAGATTTAATTCAAGTTTAGATATTAAAAATTAAATGATTTCATATATTAGCAAATATATATTTTATATTCACAGGGAAAATTTTGCACCTTAAAGGAGAACATTCTTTAGCTTATGCTACTTTACTTCAGGCTGCAAAGTTACAACCAGATTCAAAAGCTATCCAACAGGAATTAGCAATATTAAAAGAAAAAAATGTGAAGGATGCACAACATGAAAAAAATCTTTATCGTAAAATGCTTGGAACACATAAAATGAATAATACAACCTCTAAAAATAATAATAAAAATGACACTTCAAATAAACTTGTTTGGAGTTTAATTGGTGGGGCTGCTGTTACTGTTGTAGGAGTTCTGATTTATAGGTTCACATCATGACGGAAGCATTGGAAATTGTATTCAATAGAATCGCATTTAATAATGTCTAAACCAATAATGAAATATAATGATGATACGAGATATGATATTTTGTTATATAAAAATATCTTTATGGACAGATTATTTGAAAATATCATATGACTTCTTTACGGTAGTAACTTAAAAAACTAGTGCTTCCTTGTAAGATTGTTCATAGCATTACCAATAAAGCATACACCATTTAATTATCTATAAAAGATCTATTAATTTAAGCAAAAATAAAAGACAGATAAAAGAATGATTCAATATACAAAATTTATTAATTTATATAATACTTTCATTTATTGAAATCATCTTCCTATACTGCATATTGTTGAAATATGATAAGAGAAAATATTTGTATACGCGTATGTATTTATGTACAATTATATGTTATATGCACAAATATTTTTTATATATTCTTTTAATATTACCTGAATATATTTGATCTCTTGATAAGTTTTATATTTATTCCATCTTACATTTAAACCATGTAATGTATTTACTACAATCAATAATAATGTTAAATAAATTTATTATCGACATATTAATAGATCATGTGTAAATATACTTTTATAATCTTTGTTAAGTCTACATTGATACATCTAAAATTAAAAATTATATTATTGAAATTAAATTATATTAAAAGTAAATTATAATTTATATACAAACTTTTTATTATTTTTTAATATTTTTAATATATAAAAGTAAATTATAATTTATATACAAACTTTTATGATTATTATTTATTATATATTTAATTACTAATATTAAATAATTTATACTGTATTATTAATAATACAGAAATAATAAATTATATAGATATATTCGACCCCTCAAGTAACCTAAGTTATACGTCACTGTTCTCACCTGGTAGTATCAATGACAAAGGGTAGTTATTGCGTAGTGGAATGAATACAGACACAGTTAACCTATTTAGCAAAATTAAATGTTAGTAGCAGAATGTATATTGTGTTATAGAAAATACTCATTTTACTGTAATTGACGTTTTTTTAAATCATTTTTATATTGTAGTAAAATTTTCGTACTTTTCATTATATTACGATGGCTGAAATATCTGAGGTGCAAAGTAAAGATATTGGACAAGCAGTAATAACAGAACAAGAACGTGAATTAGCCCAAAATGCATTATTCGAATTTCAGAAAGGTTCATATACATCTTGCTTAAATTATTTGAATAAATTGGAAACTCTCAGGCCAAAGGATCTTAAAGTAATGCATAATAAAGTTGTAGTAGAATATTATAAAAGTGATTTGAAAAAGACAGAATTGATGAGAAAAAGTTTGAATGCAATATGTGGACAAATGTCTACGACAGATTTGGGTGATGCTATAGATGATGTTGAAAAATGTGTAATGAGATATAATCAAGCAGTTTTGTTATATCATACGGGACAGTATACTGCAGCATTACAAATAATGAATAGATTATTTGCTTATATTGAACCAATGGGTACGTATAACAAAGTTATCTTAAGTATTATATTAATTTTATTTATGAGGATGGAAAAAATTTCAAATTTCTTTTAATGTTTTAGAAGAAAATTTGGCACATAAAGTTTGTTTACTTTTAATTGAATTACATATAATAACTGAGCAACCTGATGCAGCATTATCGCTAATAAATTATATAGAAAGTCAATTCAT